>NC_061088.1:85598509-85728266 GCF_015104395.2 Macrobrachium nipponense | reverse complement strand
TTTAAGCGGATCCTTCTAACGGTAACTATTGTAAAGCTTTAATTGGTTTATCCTCAATAAAAGTATTATTATTATAGCAACACGCACGTCTAAAGTCACTCAAGTTTCCTATAACCAAGAGCATTTTACGATAGTTTACCTTTTAAACCTTTTACGTGAAAATGTCAAGCTACCCAAACTGTTCATAATGTGACGAAATAATGCCTTGTGTTTACACATTTACCGCATACAGTACATGTAAGTGATCCCCTTATGTTTACACATTTACCACGTACAGTACATGTAAGTGATCCCCTTATGTTTACACATTTACCACACACAGTACATGTAAATGATCCCCTTATGTTTACACATTTACCACACACAGTACATGTAAATGATCCCCTTATGTTTACACATTTACCACACACAGTACATGTAAATGATCCCCTTATGTTTACACATTTGCCACATACGGTACATGTAAATGATCCCTTTATGTTTACACATTTGCCACATACAGTACATGTAAATGATCCCATGAGTCCAAAGTAATTATGAATGTCTTCAGTACGATATCAACGAAAGCAATCTCACCTGAATTTCCAAAACTGAGGATCCTCGAGAGTCAGGTTTTTATGTTTTCTGGAATAAATGTTACCTCGGATGTTCCCCATCCAGACGTCGTATCCATCGTCTGACAGTAAGTAAGCTGCCAAGGAGATTGAAGGATTATCTTGCAGCAATGGAAATTTAAAACAAGATATTCAACATAATATATTTATATATATATATATATATATATATATATATATATATATATATATATATTATATTATATATATATATATATATATAATGATTATGTGAAAAGGAGCTAAATTAAAATAACCTTAACAATATTTGTTCACGAAATGTTGACTAAAAATAATATATGGGTACAGAAATGAGAATGAAGGACTTTACGTATAAAATATACAACGAAAACCGTGTTTTACTTTGAAAGTTAACTCTGGAATAACCTTTAAGGAGTTTGGTAAAAGATTACGTCTTCATTACGAGAGATTGTCGCCTTTAAGGTAGATAAGATATATAATACGTACACGACAAAACGTCCACTGCATGCAAAAGGACAAAAAAAGAATAAAACTAAAATCTGAGGCGAAAATCTTATATAAAAAACGTACATGATTCCAGCAGATGTAAATGAGGTTGAGCAAGAAAGGTTAACACCAAGGTCTTGGGATGAAACCAGGTTTGTGCGAACTTGCAAGGTCTGGGACGATGACGAGAGGAAATGTGTCAGGAATTTTCGGAGGTTATATGTCTTAATAATTTATCTACTTTCAAGTGAATTCCTGCTCTGGGCTTTTTGAAAACTGCCACTTGAACGGGCTGATTATTATCACGGCTGTAAAACGAACACCATTTTAAACTGACTGAATTCGCCATTTTATCCTCACCTAAGCAGTCGTCCTTCGTGTTCGTATTCCAGTTGTCAGAGGACCCCATCAACCCATGCTGCAAAAACACCACTTTCGCTCTCTTAGGCTGACTCGTGTGGTGAGATTTATCCGCTTCAGATCTCACGTTATTCAAAGAGACGGTGGAGTTTAATCTGTGGGAGAAAAAACGCAAGTAAAGTGTGTATTCCCATGAACTGAAATAGATACGAAAAATTGATAAATTATTAAAACATCATACTGTCTCAACGCCGTAGGAAGTTAGTGCCACCAGTGCGCCTCACGCGGTGCGATGTAGGCATTCCTTGATGTTCTTCAAAGCGTCCCTTTAGCCCGTTAGCTGCAACTCTTTTCGTTCATTTTACTGTACCTCCATCCATATTCCCTTTCATCCATCTTGCTTTCCACACTCTCTAGCACTTGTTTCATAGTACAACTGCTTTGAGGTTTTCCTCCTATTACACCTTTCAAACCTATTTACTCCCAATGTCCCCTCAGCGCTGAATGACCTCGTAGGTCCAAGCTTGGCCATTGGCATTAATTTTGTATTCCAACTCCAATTTCATTCGGTAAAATATTTCCTAGCGATTTTTCTCATTTCTGCTGCAAATCTAAAAACGATTCTAACCTATGTAAGTCGTACTTCATAACATTTTCCATTTTTTATCTTTCCGTGTTTTTCCAGTCTTCCCGTCAATGTTGTAGGAGATGCTTGCAATGCTACTCGTATTTTAATGTATTATTATTTATTTTTATTTGTTTAAATTTTTATCACAGTCCTCCAACTCGACTGGGTGGTATTAATAGTGTGGGGTTTCCAGGTTGCATCCTGCCTCCTTAGGAGTCCATCACTTTTCTCACTGTGTGTGAGCTGTTTCCAGGAGCACACTACTCTTCTGCATGAGTTCTGGAGCTACTTCAGCCTCTAGTTTTTCCAGATTCCTTTTCAGGGATCTCGGGATCGTGCCTCCTAGTGTTCCTATGATTATGGGAACAATTTCCACTGGCATATCCCATATCCTTCTATTTCTCATTTTCAGGATCTTATATACTTATCATTTTTCCCTTTATTTTTTTCCCTTTATTATTATTATTATTATTATTATTATTATTATTATTATTCATATTATTATTATTATTATTATTACTTATTATTATTATTATTATTATTATTATATTATTATTATTAGGGAAATACAGAAAGAAGCGGTTCCCACTGAATAAAGAAAATAAATGAATAGATTAACTAACAGATGAAAATACACTCTATGAATAATAATAATAATAATAATAATAATAATAATAATAATAATAATAATAATAATAAAATAAGCGTGACGTCAATCATGCTATTCAATCAGTAACACCTGTCCATTTTTTAAACAATTCAGTTCTAGCAATTACAATCAACTAATTGCGCCAACCCAGACAAGACTGAGACAGTCTGGGGCTACACTGGGACTACTCCCCCTCCCTCCTACCTCGTATCCTCGGAGCTGCGTTTCTGCCGATTAGCGTTTGGCGGGATGTGGTGGATGGTGAGCAGGTAGCCGTCGTTCGTGACCACTGTGTGCGTCTCGACGTCGTAGCCGGCTATTCGGCCGAGATCAGCCTGGGGGGTGGGAAAGGAAGTTAAAATGTAAATAAAAGACTCTCTCGTGGATGCTGTTTGTCCATCTACTGGGTGTCCATAAAGTCCCGGTACCATTACAAGTATATTTATTGCTCAGAATGGTACTGGGACTTTATGGACACCCTGTATTGCTCAGAATGGTAATGAGACAAGTATATTTATTGCTCAGAATGGTACAGGGACTTTATGGACACCCTGTACGCTACAACCTACAACCTACAGGGTGTCCATAAAGTCCCAGTACCATTACAAGTATATTTATTGCTCAGAATGGTACAGGAAGTTTATGGACACCCTGTACTTTACAACGTACTTCCATCCCAGAAGAAAATAGCGTGGTATGGCACAGTTGATGATTACTCCAGATTTTCAACTGGTTTAAGAAATGGACAAAAATAACTTAAACTATTATCCGACAATACTGAACACTGATAAACCTACTTTATTGGCAAAATGCTGATAAATACCAGATCATTCTTTTACGAACAGCGAAGGTAAAATGCTATTTATAACTATGTATAGGAGGTGAACAAACGTGTCTTCTTATCATCAAAAGATTATCGAAAAAATTAAACATACAGGTTTTTTTTCCATAAAAAAATATTGTGGTGTTCAAGTATACATATATACATGAGAAATCTTACACGTGTGAGAGAAAGTTGCATGTTAGAGAGAGAGAGAGAGAGGAGAGAGAGAGAGAGAGAGAGAGAGAGAGAGAGAGAGAGAGAGAGAGAGAATATGCTGCCAACAGCTTAATAACTACCGCACTAAACGGTGAAAGTTATTTATCATAACCCACACAGTCGGTCCTATATATAATCAGTATACGCTTCGTAACAAACAGCAAAACAAAAGCCGCTCTCCGCGGCGTACACAAGGTCTAAGAATATATATATATATATATATTTATATATTATATATATATATATATATATATATATATATATATATTTATATATATATATATATATCTATACATATACATATATATATATAATATATATATATATATTATATATATATCTAATATATATATATATATATATATTATATATAATATATATACACTATCTAGATCTTGCTTTCACAGGTGAAGGAAAGGAGGAGGATAAGTTATAGGTGAAGATAGCTGTAATGATTCAGAGGACGGGATCTATTTCTGCTGAGAGAGAGAGAGAGAGACCACAGACTCATGTGCGCCGGGCGCGCCGGGTTCTTTAGCATGTATATCAACGCAGTTATTTACAGGTATTATACATACAGGGTGTCCATGAAGTCCCATTACCATTCCGAGCAATACATACTCGTAATGGTACTGGGACTTTATGGACACCCTGTACATTTTATAACGTTAAACACTAAACTATTACACGAAACAAGTCAAATATGCCCCTAAGTTTCTTCGGCGCAATAGAGTTCTCTGAATATGGCGTATAATGCTGTATGAAACTCAGCCACGGCCCATGAAAACTCTCTGTCACGACCTGGTGGTGGCCTGTGTTGTCGGCACCTACTTTCTCCGACGCAATAGAGTTCTCTATAATGCTGCATGAAACTCTCAGCCACCATCCATGAAACTCAGCCTAGAGCCGGCGGTGGCCTGCGTTGTTGGCACCTTTAGCTGTGCCAGACGCCCGATCATGGCTAACTTTAACCTTAAATAAAATAAAAACTACTGAGGCTAGAGGGCTGCAATTTGGTATGTGAGATGACTAGAGGGTGGATGATCAACATAACAATTTGCAGCCCTCTATCCTCAGTCGATTTAAAGATCTGGTGGTGGGGGCAGAAAAATACAAATGAGGAAAGTTATTCTTACAGCACGGTAGGCTAAGCTCATTTATAAGGCCTAATCTTGACACAACTCTTCACCCTGGTTGCAAAACCACCACCGTTAACTAACTACCAGGTACGTATACTTCCCTGACAGGGCTAATAAGAAGCCTTGGGCTTTGACGAAATCTACGTCAAAGTCCCACAATGGGGCGAGTATCATGACCACGTAATACTATGTATTTTACCTTATTTCAGATTACTAGTGAAGGGAATAGTTACAAACTCTAAAATGACAGATAATAAATAAAAGATAAATCAAGTTCGTGAACCAACATCCCCCCCCTAAAAAAAGGAATTGCAACAATATTAAGAATTGATCGCAACACGAAGACAGACGTAGGAAATATACGATTGATGATGTCTACTAATTCTATCTTAACATGACGCTGACCACCAATTCTCTCTTAACATGATGACGCCGTAGATTCTGAACTTGACTCGTATACCTACCTGTGCTAAATCAACTGGTGTGTTAGTTTTCCTTGCTTTTTTTAATTTCTTCTTCAAATTATGTCATAAAAGAGAAAGGATTCCCCGTGAGTTCTCGCTCGAAACCATCCTTCAGTTCCTTCCCTCTGTATTATCCTGTGCTTTAATCTTCGTCTCTAATACCCCGTAACCATCGCGTCTGCGAATTAACTATTACACACTCAATGAACGTAAGTGAAATGTGTAAATTAATCTTAAAACTACCAATAACGCGTACATCACACTGACCACTTTCAACCGGCGTTAAATTCTGCTTTCGGTGGAATAGCAATTCCATATAATATATAACGGTTTGAAGCTCTCCCGAGAGAGAGAGAGAGAGAGAGAGAGAAAGGGGAGAGTGAGTGGGGAGTTGTGTTTAAAGGGGATCAGCCGCCTTCACTGCCGCCCTTGCTACTACTATACTGCTGCTGCTGCTGCTCCTGGTGGTGGTGCTGGACCGAAGGGGTGGTGGGGAGGAGGAGGAGATTCTGGAACGGCGTAGTCGTTCGCCTGTTCTACCTGACTTGCTCTGATTTACTAGGTTTTAAACTGTTAAAAATACTAGATTTTAAACTGTTAAAAATACTAGATTTTAAACTGTTAAAAATACTAGATTTTAAACTGTTAAAATACTAGATTTTAAACTGTTCAAATACTAGATTTTAAACTGTAAAAAATAAAAAAAAAGGTATACGAATCAACGGAGAATGGGTAGTTATGTCCCTTTCGTACACCAAGAATGTTCAGTTGAAAATTGAAACCTGTCGATAAAATTATAAAAAAAATGCGTAGCCATGAGTTGAGTTGAGTTGAGCTGAATATAAAATTTAGGTCAAAGGTCAAGCACTTGGACCTATGAGGTCATTCAGCGCTGAAATGGAAATTGACAGTGTAAAAGGTTTGAGAGGTGTAACAGGAGGAAAACCTCAAAAGCAGTTGCGCTATGAATCAACTGTTAGGAGAGGGTGGAAAGTAAGATGAAGAAAGAATATATGAAAGGAGGTACAGTAAAAGGAACGAAAGTGGTTGCAGCTAGGGGCCTAAGAAAGGCACGCTGCGAACGAACCTTCAGTAGTACCTACAGTGCACCGCATGAGGTCCACTGGCGGAACTAGCCCCTTACGGGGTACGTAGCCATAAGTAGAAAATAAAAACTGGTAATTATCCAGTGAAATCCAGTCAAATTACTGAACAGTGGCTTCTGTATTGTTTGTTTGTATGGTGTTTTTACGTTGCATGGAACCAGTGGTTATTCACCAACGGGACCAACGGCTTTACGTGACTTCCGAACCACGTCGAGAGTGAACTTCTATCACCAGAAATACACATCTCTCACTCCTCAATGGAATGGCCGAGAATCGAACCCGCGACCACCGAGGTGAGAAGCAAACACCAAACCAACCACGCCACTGAGGCGCCTAGTGGCTTCTGTAGAGCAATAACTAGATTTGACTGATTTTTCAAGTTCCTGCGGCTCAACCCAGATCACTCCTACGCGAAAATAACGAATTCGAAACTTTAGACAAAACCCGTTTCCTACTTTCCCTCTTGATTTCACTCGCTCAGATGACTCATCCATTCCAAAACAGATACCAATTCACATCGTTCAAAGGTCATCGCCATGACAATGGCGAAAATCATTACCCAAATGCCTGTTAAGCGCGTTGCTATTAGTTATGACAAAAAGGCAGACGCAGACAGATCGCAGTGGCTTTAAAATACCGGTAGGTGTGATCAGAAAAGCAATCACGCTGACATGACTGAACTGAAATTTAGACGAAAGGCCAAGGACTAGGTGTAAGCAGGAGGAACACCTCAAAGCAGTTGCAATTATGATCAATTCTTAGGTGAGAGGGTCGAAAGTAAGATGGAAGGGAGAGAATATGAACGGAGGTACAGTAAAAGGAACAGATGGGGGTTGCAGCTAGGGGCCGAAGGCAAGCTGGAACTATAGTCGTAGCGTTTAAAATAATCATTACAGTTATACTCTTAGAAGCAGCTTAGGGGCAGAATTAAAACTTGCTGCAAGTGAAGTATCACAAGTAGAAGTAGGAGCAGCTGCAAATGCAACGACGGTAGCAACTGCAGAAGAACGGCAGTGGCAATTGCATTAGCAACTGCAGAACTTCGAGACACTATTATGTGGTTGGTGCCCGTTGTAAGAAAAAACCTAAAATTCTCTAAACTTTAAATCGTTTCGTTATCGACAAGTAAGTTATTTAAAATACTTGTAGATTCATTTCCCCTTTTCCGGGGAAAGGGCAGACAATAATATATATATATATATATATATCTATATATATATATATATATCATATATATATATATAATATATAATGGTATTTTTCTGGTAAAATTGTTTCTGTTAAAACAGAATCGGAATCTACTTGGTATAAACACCACCTTTTCTGTAACTTTTCTCATTCATCTACCTGAGAAAGAGAGACACAGCAATCTCTGAAATATAGTATTTTCTCTCTATATTTTGGCGTTTTTATGGGCTCCTTTTATTATATATATATATATATATATATATATATATATATATATATATATATATATATATATATATATAAACTACATAGCCTCCAACACCGAGTGCAGGAAAGTGCATAGACCTCTATAGAATGACTGGTACACAAACGCCACATGAATGGTAAACTTTTCGTATTTGTTTACTACGTAGCTTTAATCTCCGTCATTATAGCCACTTATCAAATGAAGCTAAAGTGGAAGAAGTATATTTATCAATGTCGTTATCGCACGCTCTGAGCGTTAATAATAAGGATAACAATCCCCCATTTGGCGTTTTAATAGCCTACTCGAGTACAGAAGAAAAGTCAGTCATAAGAAGAATAGAGAAACTTCTGCACAAAAATAAACGCGGGCTGAAATTGCCTCTATTATTTACAATAAAACCTGTATGAATAAAAGTGCTTCCAGCAGATGATGATAATAATCATGAGTCCGGGGATTGTTTCTACACATGGCTGATATGACGACACGTATTTCACAATCTTCCGAAAGAAAGGAAAAACAATGATGTACCTTCCGATAGCCATCGGCGAACTCTGTAAGCGTTCGTGTCGATTAGAACATATTTGATCATGACCTCTAAAGGCGCTCTACTAGCCTGTTTAAGTAGCACGGAAAAGGCAGCTATTCGGAGAATAAAGAAGAATCTCTACAAGTGTAACGCTGCTGAAGTAGCCATTACTTTTTAATAAAGTATGCTTGAGAGAGGGTCTGCTTCCTAAGTACGATGATAATAATAATAACTATTATTATTTTCAGCTCAAGGCCATATACATGGAATATACAAAGAACTAGACAATAACATACAGTCTAGATACATAAGATAACATGATAAAAAAACGATTAATCGGCAATATCCATATTTGCTGAGGTAGTATAAAAGAAGGTAGTCAAAATGATGGTCATACCAGTACTAAGATTGAGAATAGTTAAAACTAGCTAAAAACTATATTGATTATAATCACAGTAATAATGAAAAAAGGAAAATACCAGCTGTTTTAGAATATCCTTATCTTCATCGTTAAATGCCAAGATAAATTACATCTGCAAATTCGGGAATGAAAACCTCGTGTATAACACTTATTAAAAAGGGAAAGCAAGTCCCATGAGAGCAGCCGCACAGATTAATTCAGAAAATCATTGCAATATTTCAGTCTTGATTCTTTCACTGCTAAAATGACAGCTGTTTTCATAGGCCGTCTGGTACAATTATTGATGTTCTTTCTGTACTTTCCTGTACCTTCTCTTATCTCCTGACGAGTACCATGTTCTCTGAAAGCTTTAATAATAATAATAATAATGATAATAATAATAATAATAATGATAATAATATTCTTTGGAAGCATGTTTTTCAAGTCAATGGCCCCTTAGGTGGACTTGTTCCATATGAATAAGGTTCGCCGTCTGAATAATAATAATAATAATAATAATAATAATAATAATAATAATAATAATAATAATAATTAATAATAATAATAATTATAATAATAATAGGCACGATCCCAAGACCCCTGAAAAGGAACCTGGAAAAACTAGATGCCGAAGTAGCTTCAGGACTCGTGCAGAAGAGTGCGCTTCTAGAAACAGTGATGGACTCCTATAAGGAGGCAGGACGCAAAACCCGGAACACGCCCCCCACCAAAAAAAAAACAGTCGAATAGGATGACTGTGATAGACAAAAAATACATATATCATAAATTTAATAACACTTAATATCTTTAAACTATTCGTTTCTAAAGACATGTCCCTTTCTCTCCATTCTGTTGCTCGAATAATCTTATCCAGCTCCATTTAAGAGGTAAAGACAACATCAGTAACTTCAATGTTGACTTTGTCTTCCAGGTAGACGGAGTAGTACCTTTCTCCTCCGTCAGGAAACCTGTGTGTCATTGTCCCCACGAGCTGATTACCTAATGGTATACCTCACGTTCCCCAGTGTTTGTGCACGCACACATACCTTGCGTAAATTATCACTTTCCGATGGCTTATCAGTCCCTCCTATCTGGACAACTTCAGTAATCTCTCACTTCAGATCTAGTGGCGATTCGAAGTACTGTATTGCTCCACCTCCTCCTCCTCATTTCAGTGCGTCATTGCGTTGCAGTTTATTTCTGAAGGTAATGATGAAAATTGTTCGCATGTACGGAACAATGAGTTGTGACGCTGTCTGCGTTTGGTTTTCCTCCAACTCTATTTTGATATGATTTGATTTATGTAGATTTTTTGGCATGACGCCAAGCACTGGGGCAACTAAGGCCATTCAGCGCTGAAACGGAAATTGACAGTAAAAGGTTTGAAAGGTGATGCAGGAGGAAAACCTCAAAGCAGTTGCACTATGAAACTAATTGTTAGGAGAGAATGGACAGTAAGATGGAAGAAAGAGAATATGAACGGAGATACAGTAAAATGAATGAAAGTAGTTGCAGCTAAGGGCCGAAGGGACGCTGCAAAGAACCTTGAAGTAATCCCTACATTGCACAGAATGAGGTGCACTGACGGCACTACCCCGCTACGGGGTTCAACTCGATAAAGCAGGCTATATAGATTCTTTAAGAGTAAGAGAATTCAATTTAAACTTTACAACAGCATTCCATCCCACACTCCAGTTACCTCTCACATGATAGAATATGAAAATGTAACTTTACGAAACAACAGATGATGAGAGAGTTAAACTTTGAATTCTGGTCTTTAGAGACTCAATTGTAAAAGCAAATACCTTGGGCAGTGTCCCAAGGCTTCGTCTTCAGACACATTTCAGAAGCTTCCAGCCAAACCTTAAACTGAAGTCAAGACTGACCCAGATTTGAGACCGTCACTTTTATCACGGGACAAAACATTGGCAACAAGAATGAAAGATCCAGAAATGGCTGCCACAATTAGAAAGGCCAAGTCCACAATCACTTTGAGAACACACATTTCCTGAAGCTAAGACGACTTTCAGTACGTACGACTTTCTACTGCACAAATGCAATAAATAAATTCTATACAATTATTTTAAGAATGTCAGTAAACTATTAAAAAGTTACGTAGACGACGACTTGCTCTTAGTGGATAAAACATTGGTTGTGAGAACAAAATTTTAAACATCGTAAAATCAGCCATAAAATCATTCATGAGTGTGTCAGAAGATGTGGAGGTGGTGGAGGAGGAGGAGGAGGAAAAAGAGGAGGAGGAAAAAAAGAGTAGGAGGAGGAAAAGAGTAGGAGGAAAGGAGTAGGAGGAGGAAAAAAGAGTAGGAGGAAGAAAAAGAGTAGGAGGAGGAGGAGGAAGAAAAAGAGTAGGAGGAAGAAAAAGAGTAGGAGGAAGGAAAAAGAGTAGGAGAAGAAAAAAGAGTAGGAGGAAGAAAAAGAGTAGGAGGAAGAAAAGAGTAGGAGGAGAAAAAGAGTAGGAGGAAGAAAAAGAGTAGGAGGAGGAGGAAGAAAAAAAAACAGTAGGAGAAAAAGAGAGGGGAGGAGGAGAAAGGAAAAAGAGAGGAAAAAAGGAAATAGGAAAAATTAGGAGGGAGGAAAAAAAGGAGAGGGAGAGGAGGGAGAGAAAAAAAAAATAGAGAAGGAAAAAAAAAAGAAAAATTAGGATTAAAAAAAGGAGGGGAGGGGGAAAAAAAATTAGCGAGGGAGGGAAAAAAAAGAGTAGGAGGAGGAAAAAAAATAGTAGAAGGAAAAAAAAAGAGTAGGAGGAAAAAAAGTGGGAGGAGAAAAAAAAGAGTAGGAGGAGAAAAAAAAGAAAAAAAGAGTAGGAGGAGGAAAAAAAAAGAAAAAAAAAAAGTAGGTTAGGAGGAAGGGAAAAAAAGAGTAGGAGGAGGAAAAAAAGAGTAGGAGGAAAAAAAATAGTAGAAAAAAAAGAGTATGAGGAGAAAGAGCAGGAGGAGAAAAAGAGGAGGAGGAGGAAAATGAGTAGGAGGGGAAAAAAGAGTAGAGGAGGAAAAAAAGAATAAAAGGAGGAAAAAAGAGTAGGAGGAGGAAAAAGAGGAGGAGGAAAGAGTAGGAAGAGGAGAAAGAGTAGGAGGAGGAAAAAGAGAAAAAAGTAGGAGGTAAAAAAGAGGAGGAGGAGGAGAAAAAAGTAGAGGAGTAGGATGAGAAAAAAGAAAAAAGAGTAGGTAGAAAAAAAAGAGCAATGGAGGAAAAAAAAAAAAGAAAAAGTAGTTGGAGGAGGAGGAGAAAAAAAGGAAAAAAAGGAAAAAGGAAAAAAGGAAAAAAAAGTAGGAGAAAAAAAATATCAGAGAAAAAAAAAAAAGTTGGAGGAGGAGGAGGAAAAAGAGTAGGAGGAGGAAAAAAGTAAGAGGAAGAGGGATTGTCACATAATGAAGTGGTGGTGACGCTGGAACACGCGTGATGGCACCACTCAGATTTCACACACGATATATTTTCCCTACATGACGAACCTAAGGATAATGAAGACGGAATCTAAGTTTAGTCTAGTATGAAAAGGATTCAAGGCTAGCTAGTGAGAGATACGTATCTTTTAAGCCACTACGGCCCTTGTCTGTGTTTTAACTTCACGAGGCTCTTGAAGAATTATCAAGAGATACGCAGCCTCTCACTATCATTATTTCAAAACAACAGTTTATTATATAAAAAAAAAAACCTGGCGTTTTGAAATTTGGGATGGAGGGTGGACAGATTTATAAAACGTTGACCCTTAGTGTGGACAGACAAAAAAAATTATCTTCCCCTATTGATATGACAGACTTTTTGGGTCCTTATTGAAGGGACTTTCAGTTGACTTTGCTGACGACAAAATGTATATGTCTAAAAAGCTTGCGTCATCAGGCTTGCTTCAGGACACAACGCGAATAATATTAATTAAAATGCCAGAAAGAAGCGTGAGTGACGCAACCATTAAATTCACAGACTGAGAAATGTGAAATTTACAACCGACTTCACTGTGAAATATGGACAACGAATTGGGAAACAAATTAAAATCCTGCTAACAAAAATAATAATCAAACCCATGATTATTAATTCGAGAATAACTTCTCAAAATATGTGTGTGTGTGTGTGTGTGTGTGTGTGTGTGTGTGTGTGTGTGTGTGTGTCAATGTAGTTTTTGATTGGGAGAATGAGAAGATGACAAGCGGCCACTAAAGAAAAATAAGTCAATTTTTTTTTAAATGGCATATATGCATATGTAAAACCGTATGGTATGAGAGAGAGAGAGAGAGAGAGAGGAGAGAGAGAGAGAGAGAGAGAGAGAGAGAGAGGAATCTTACGGTAGGTCAACTGCCACTGAGCGAAGCAGATCGGAGACTGATAACAATTTGTTTGTTTACAAAGATGATAAAACCACTTCAACTTTACAAATCAGTCAACAAGACCGGGTAAACAACCTCAAAATATACATAGCATTGTCTAGGCTTTGACGAGCCGAAGTCAAAAGAAATCTCGCCTCTAACGCAATTAACAAGAAAGGTTCCCTCTCAAATAGATGTCAAGGACGAGAACTTCAAGAATGGGCCTAGGACGGCCTTGAACGATAGAAAGGCTTTTCAAGATCTTGTTTATCCCAAATTTGCTTCGAGATAACAAAGGAGAAAAACAGCTTAGTCAGGTTTTCTCACTTTCACTCTCGAAATAAACAACAAGTGGTGTTACCTGAAAACCTTGCGTCAACCGGTTACGTAATGGAACGAATTACAGTCACCATGATGTTGAACAATTGGTTAAACTAGGTTACGTATTCCGCGCGTGTGCACGCACACGGTATATATATATATATATATATATATATATATATATATATATATCTATATATATATATATATGAATATATATTTGAAAATATATCATTCCGAGGTAGAGCGAATTAGGTATTAAAGGACATTTGTAGCTCGAATGATTTATATGAATCACGGTGATGTGATAAGTATTCATAACAAGGCTACGTTGGTCAAACGCTAGAATTGGCTAGCATGGACGAGGGGGTTTCATATCGATTCTAATTACGAAACGCCGAGATCGACGGTGATTTGTAATGGTCAGAATTGATATAAACTTATAGCCTCTCTCCTGGCCGACTCGATAGTGTCACTGTCCGTTTCTGATTTCGTTCCCCGTCCACTGGACGATGGTTCGATCCCATGGGGGACGAAATTATCATCAATTAAAAATTCCCCTTCGGTACATGTATGGAAATATATCAATTCCGAGGTAGAGCGAATTAGATATTAAAGGACATTTGTAGCTCGAATGATTTATATGAATCACGGTGATGTGATAAGTATTCATATATATATATAAAGGTATATGCCACGAAGGAAAGTGAAACACTGGAGTAGCTGCAAGATCTTTGGACTCACATCCTTTACTCAGCAGACCGGTCTGCTCAGTAAAGGACGTGAATCGAAAGATCTTGCAGCTATTCCAGTGTTTCACTTTCCTTCGTGGCTTATACCTTTATTTATGCATTTATCACGTTCTAAACATTCGTGATTTAGTTATACATATATACATATAATTACAATAACACTGAAGATTTAGATAATAATAATTACAAACTGAGAAATATGAAAATGGGGAAAACAAAAAGGCTATTATAGATATAATAAGGTTTTGAGATAAAAAAAATAATAATTGTAACAATCTTAATGATAATAATAATAATAATGGATTCGGCATTTCCTGATAGAACAGGCTATTGCTCTATTGTGTGTGTGAGTGTGTGTGTGTGTTTAATGTTGAAACCAACATTCTTTGGAAGCTTGAATTTCAAGTCAGTGGCCCATTTGGCAGTCTTGTTCCGTGTGAATAGATTTCACCTACTGAAATAATAATAACAATAATAATAATAACACCAACACTTCACTCAATAGAGGAGAGGCCTCAACAATCGCTTCGTCCTTGCCAATCTCGGCTTCCTCAGACAATTCACAAGTTCTTGCTCTTTCACCAACACTCCATTGTTACTCACCCAATCTGAACTCTCCTAATCCCTAACCTACCACAGTCCACCATATTTACTTTCAAATACTCATATTTGAAAGTAAATATGGTTCTTCCATCGTCCACACTAACATTCAGTAACGCCTCGGTGGCGTGATCGGTATGGTCTTGACCTGCCACCTCGGTGGCCGCGAGTTCGATTCCCGGGCATTCCACTGGGGAGTTAGAGATGCGTATTTTTCAGGTGATAGAAGTTCACTCTCGGCGTGGTTCGGAAGTCACGTCAAGCCGTTGGTCCCGTTGCTGGATAACAGCTGGTTTCATGCAACGTAAAAACACCATACAAACAAACAAACAAACAATTAACATTCAGTGCTTCCTGGTTTCTTCGTACCTTATACCCTTACTCTAGCTGCCATTTACTTTCAACTATCTCCTCCTGCAACCACTCTCAAACTCTTCTACCAGTTTCTTTTGTTTCTCTTCACTGTCACCAATCAAGATTATCATCCACACTTCATACTCAATACACAATTTCTCATCTCAACTTTGCACCTATATCTGCTATTCTTCCACGACTTCTCACGTCACGCCATCCACAGCAAGGCGTGTTCCGACCTCCAGCT
The DNA here is from genome assembly GCF_015104395.2 of Macrobrachium nipponense. Lineage (NCBI taxonomy): Eukaryota > Metazoa > Arthropoda > Malacostraca > Decapoda > Palaemonidae > Macrobrachium > Macrobrachium nipponense. The sequence continues at coordinate 85,712,845 of NC_061088.1, read as the reverse complement.
TACTCGGGACATGCACAAGATTTTCCCCTCATGTATAAGTTGTAAATGTTATATACCTAACTTTTAACAAATTGAAATGGGCTAAAATCTACGGTGAAATAAAGCCTTGTTTCACCAACGAAAATTAAAATCAATACATTTTATTAGAAATATTTTTTCTGTGCTGCCTAACAAGCACATTATTTATCATCTACATTTTCATTCAAATAGATAAATCATAAATATCCTATCCTAATATTCCTGTATCTTTACCTCAACACGAAACGCCTTTTCCAGGACCTTTTTTTAAGGCTCTTCCATAGACCTTTCCTAACCCCAAAACAACAACGAAAACCAAGTAGTAGGCTCACTCCCCGAGTAAGCGAATACATGTGAACAACCGGTGAATAACCCAGTTTATCGTTCAGTTTCCAAGGATTCTCGAACTGAAGTGTTTGAAGTGCTACAGTCAGTCCCCTTTATCAAGCAATCGTTGTTGTTGTTGTCAACAATGGCACGTTTTTATCATCAGCGTCATATGCTGTGAGACGCGACATAATGATTGGAGTGTTGAGAGAAAAAAAATAAATGTGGTCACGTTGAAGTGATTTTATCAAGGTTGGCCTGCATATGTTTTCCATAAATAGGTATATATATACCTTGGAAGATAAGGGAGTAGAAATGTGGGCTTAGTAGGCCATCATGGCGTGATGTGAGAGAGAGAGAGAGAGAGAGAGAGAGAGAGAGAGAGAGAGAGAGAGAGACTGACGTTACAAGGCCACGATATTTTCAGTACTGAACTGAATATAGAATTTAGGTCAAATGCCAAGCGCTGGGACCTACGAGGTCATTCGGCGCTGAAACAGAAATGGACAGTAAAAGGTTTGAAAGGTGTACCAGAAGAAAGACCTCAAAGCAGTTGTATTTAATATTTAAGTTCTGGATGAACTGCATTGAACCGAATTGAATTGAATAGGGAATACAGGCCAAAGGCCAAGCACTGGGACCTAACGAGGTCATTCAGCCCTGAAACGGAAACTGACAGTAAAAGGGTTGATAGGTGAAACAGGAGGAAAATCCGCAGTTGCACTATGAAGCTATTGTTAGAAAGTAAGGTGGACGAAAGAAAGAGAATATGAAAGGAGGTACAGTAAAAGGAATGAAAGGGGGCTGTAGCTAGGGGGCGAAGGCACACTGCAAAGAACCTTCAGTAATGCCTACAGTGATGAAGTATTGTATGGAATGAGCAAATAGAAACAAAGGAACAAAGTGGTAAGTAAAATACAAAATCATACAACTATCAAATGAAAAATAAACCCTCCTGACTGTATACATTTGGTCTCACCTCGAAATGTAATGAAACTCATCCTAGGACTACAATCCACAAAAACCATCAAATGTAACAAATAATCTAGCAGCAAACAATGCCAAGACATCTTGCAAACAGTCGAATGAACAAACTAAAGGCTAAATATCAACTCGAACGCAACTGCGCGCAACTTACCGTATCTTCTCCAACTGCCTGATCTCCGCTGGGTCGAAGCAGGGAATTTATAATGGTGGTCAAAAACGATGCCTGCCTAGGAGACCGATGGGGGTGCCCCGCGGCAGTGGCGACGAAGGAAAGGACTGACAACGCGCGAAGGATTCCTAGTCTCAGCTTCATCTTGAATCCTTTGAAGAGTTTGAAGGGATCTCGTGTTGCTGTACTTTTAGTTTACCTTCTTCTGAAGAAAACGTAATGTCTGGTGGATTCAATACCCAAACTCTTGGTCTGTCTCTGCATTAAAAATACTCGTCTGCTCTAGTTCTTACTTTCCTCACATTATTAACTTTGCTGTTCGTGTATTATCTTATTCTATTTTGTTTTCGTGTTTTTATTTATTTTTCTTATTTTTCTTTCGTTATTTCTACCAACACTCGTATGGGATCATTCAGGTCTGGCTATTCTCGTCCTTGTAGTTACGTGCTCAGCAGTCCCTGGAATAATAATAATAATAATAATAATAATAATAATAATAATAATAATAATAATAATAATAATAATAATAATAATAATAATAATAATAATAATAATAATAATTATTTAATAATAATAATAATAATAAGCTGATCAATACGCAACATGCCTACGAATTTGCGAATAAGAAATTTCGAAATAAATCAATGCTGAAACTTGTTCAGAAGTGAAACATATAAGAATTACTTCTCAAACCTCTCTCTCTCTCTCTCTCTCTCTCTCTCTCTCTCTCTCTCTAGCTGATAAAGATACTCATTATTTGTGTAATTTTTTTATCTGCCTTCTAATACATATTTGTGATGTTTTAGCAATAGCTAAAGGCAAAGTCCTCTGGCACCTTGGAATTATTGTGCGCCAGTGTAAGACAAACTCTTACATAAATAAAAAAAATGATAAAACATTACCTCTGGAGACCTGTGCCAGCTAACAGACAGTTAAGTAAGAATGTGAAGTTGCGTATACTCGTCTGGAGTACCTGCCGTTCTAGGAACAAATGGTCCACTCGCTACCACAATTTCAGCTCGTTCTACGCTGACAGACATGATCAAAATTCGGACGTATGACCTGTCTTCAACACGATCAAGATCCACTGAATTGAATTGAACTGAATTTAGAATCTAGGCCAAAGAGGGACATATGAGATCACTCAGTGCTGAAACGGAAATTGGCAAGTTGAAGATTTGAAAGGCGTAACAGGTAGAAAACCTCAAAGCAGTTGCATTATGAATCAGTTGTAAGGAGAGAATGGAAAGTAAGATGGAAGAATGAGAATATGAAAGGAGGTACACTAAAAGGAACGAAAGGGGTTGTAGCTTGGGGCCGAAGGCACGCTGCAAGGAACCTTCAAGTGATGCCCACAGTGCACCGTATGAGGTCCACTGGCGGGCTATCCCCCCCACGTGGACGATCATGACACTGAGACACAGCCTGGTTTCACCATACATTTTCCGATTTGTCGTAACTTATTGCATCAAGCGAACGTATCATATCTACCCAGACATCATAATCACCTTTGTCAATAGCCGTAATCATCGTTGCCAATTTAATGGAGCTTCACACATACGCCGATGCATTTACAAACTGTTTCCATGAATTCTAGTTGTCATGGTAATGCAATAATGATAAAATCGCTCTAATAAGAATATATACTACAAATAGATACGCTAGTTTCACTTATTTCCACAGTTTTGTGTAAGTCTTATACCCAGTTTGGAGGGTAAACGCATACCAATTGGGAACACTGGTTGAAATCAGTATCCAAAAGCAAGTATGTCTTCAGAAGAAAAGTTGAAGTTGCTTGCTCCCCTCTCGCCCCACATTTCGCAAGCACAAATTTTGCTTAACTGTGGAGGAATGAAGTGTGGCTTAATATTCACCCACCCACGAAATTTAATCGACGATTCAACACTCTCGCGCAGTGGGTTTTGAAAACAAGGCATAGGGTGGAACAATTCTTATAATTCCACCTTCAACACTTTGTATGGTGTATTTACGTTGCATGGAACCAGTCAGTGGTTATTCATCAACGGGACCAACGGCTTTACGTGACTTCCGAACCACGTCGAGAGTGAACTTCTATCACCAGAGATACTCATCTCTAGCACCCCAATGGAATGCCCGAGAATCGAACCCGCGGCCACCGAGGTGGCAGGCCAATACCATGCCGATCACGCCACTGAGGCGCTTATCTTCAACACTTGAATGACGCTGCAGCCTTTCATCTTTCTAGACAGCGAACGAGGCGCAGAAAGACGACGAATATATGTCATTCAAATGTTAAATGAAATTTTCACTCAAAGTTTTTTTTATGTTTGTGGGTAAGATACACAAAGGTTGCGTTCCCACTTTGGCTGTGATCATTGTGTGATTTTTTTTTTCTGTAAATTAGTTTTGTCCAATAAAACATCAAAATGTAGCCTCCCGGCACCACTCATTTTTATCTATTTTATTTATTTGTTTATTTAAAAAAATCACACAATGATCACAGCCAAAGTGGGAACGCAACTCTGTATATCTTACCCACAAATATAAACTTTTAGTGAAAATTTTCTTTTAACAATTTTAACAATTGAATTAGCGTATCTATTTGTAGTATATATACATATTAGAGCAATTTTATCATTATTGCATTACCATGACAACTAGAATTCATGGAAACAGTTTGTAAATGCATCGGCGTATGTGTGAAGCTCCATTAAATTGGCAACGATGATTACGGCTATTGACAAAGGTGATTATGATGTCTGGGTAGATATGATACGTTCGCTTGATGCAATAAGTTACGACAAATCGGAAAATGTATGGTGAAACCAGGCTGTGTCTCAGTGTCATGATCGTCCACGTAGGGGGGTTTTCTTTTCTGCGGGAGCCCTGGAGCTACTTCGGCATCTAGTTTTTCCAGGTACCTTTTCAGGGATCTTGGGATCGTGCCTGCTAGTGTTCCTATGACTATGGGTCTAATTTCCACTGGCATATCCCATATCCTTCTTATTTCTATTTTCAGGTCTTGATACTTATCCATTTTTTCCCTTTCTTTCTCTTCAACTCTGGTGTCCCGTGGTATTGCGACATCAGTGATACTTTCTTCTTGACTTTGTCAATCAACGTCACGTCTGGTCTATTTGCACGTATCACCCTATCCGTTCTGATACCATAGTCCCAGAGGATCTTTGCCTGATCGTTTTCTATCACTCCCTCAGGTTGGTGCTCGTACTACTTATTATTGCAAGGTAGCTGATATTTCTTGCACAGGCTCCAGTGGAGGACTTTTCCCACTGAATCATGCCTCATTTTGTACTGGTTCTGTGCAAGTGCTGGACATTCGCTTGCTATGTGGTTTATGGTTTCATTTTTCGTATTGCACTTCCTACATATGGGAGAGATGTTATTTCCGTCTATCGTTCTTTGAACATATCTGGTTCTTAGGGCCTGATCTTGTGCCGCTGTTATCATTCCTTCAGTTACCTTCTTTAGCTCTCCCCTCTGTATCCATTGCCATGTGTCATCGCTGGCTAGTTCTTTAGTCTGTCTCATGTATTGTCCGTGCATTGGTTTGTTGTGCCAGTCCTCTGTTCTGTTTGTCATTCTCTTGTCTCTATATAACTCATGGTCTTCCTCTACTTTTATTAGTCCTTCTTCCCGTGCACTCTTTAGCCACTCGTCTTCATTGGTTTTCAGATATTGCCCCAGTGCTCTGTTCTCGATGTTGACACAGTCCTCTATACTTAGTAGTCCTCTCCCTCCTTCCTTTCGTGTTATGTATAGTCTGTCCGTATTTGCTCTTGGGTGTAGTGTTTTGTGTATTGTCATATGTTTCCTGGTTTTCTGATCTATGCTGCGGAGTTCTGCCTTCGTCCATTCCACTATTCCTGCGCTGTATCTGATTACTGGCACTGCCCATGTGTTTATGGCTTTTATCATATTTCCGGCGTTGAGTTTTGACTTGAGTATCGCCTTGAGTCTCTGCATATATGCTTTCCTGATCGTGTCCTTCATCTCTTGGTGTTTTATATCCCCTCCTTCCATTATTCCCAGGTATTTGTATCCAGTCTCATCTATGTGTTTGATGTTGCTCCCATCTGGTAGCTTTATCCCTTCAGTTCTCGTTACTTTGCCAATTTGTATGCTGACTAAGGCGCATTTTCCTATTCCAAACTCCATCCTGATGTCCCCAGATAGCTTGACGACATCAAGCTGTATGTCCCCATACAGCTTGATGTCGTCCATGAACATCAGATGGTTGATTCTGTTGCCTCTTTTCTTGAGTTGGTACCCGGCATCCATCTTCTGTAGTACTTTTGTCATGGGAATCATGGCTACTACGAAGAGTAGTGGGGACAGTGAGTCGCCCTGGAAGATCCCTCTCCTGATATTAACCTCTGCTAGTCTTATTCCTGAGCTTATAAGTATTGTATTCCAGTTGCGCATTGTATTTTTGAGGAAGCTGGTGGTGTTTTCCTCTGCCCCATATATTTTCAGGCATTCTATTAGCCATGTGTGTGGTATCATGTCGAAGGCTTTCTTATAGTCTATCCATGCCATGCTTAGGTTGGTTTTCCTTCTCCTACTGTTCTTCATTACCATTTTGTCTATCAGGAGCTGGTCTTTTGTGCCCCTACACTTCCTTCTGCAGCCTTTCTGTTGGTGGGGGATGGTGTATGTCTCCTCTAGGTAGTTGTATAGCCTTTCACTGATGATACCTGTTAGTAACTTCCACATTATTGGTAGGCAGGTGATAGGCCTGTAGTTACTGGCTATATTTCCCTTACTCTTATTATTATTATTATTATTATTATTATTATTATTATTATTATTATTATTATTTATTCATTCATCACAAGTAATACTACCAGACTCTCTTCTTGCACAGCGGAAGTTTTAATGCCGGAGAGAATAACGCAAGCAGATTCTCGGAACATTTCCAATCATTCTATTCATTAAACTTCAACAACGAACACTCGCAGGAAAAAGCAGCGCAATAATAACCCTCAGCTACAAAGCGTACCATAATGGCTATCAACCTTATCATTGCATGATCTAAACTCAGGAGGGCGAAAGCGTACGTGTGCATTGACGACCCTGTATTTCCGCACGAACACTCATTCAAGCGCCGGGACCTATGAGGTCACTCAACACTAGAAGGGAAGCTGACAGTCAATAGGTCTGAAAGATGTAACAGGAAGAAAACCTCAAAGCAGTTACACTATGAAGCAATTGTTAGGAGAGGGTGGAGGAAAGCCAGATGGAAGAAAGAGAATAGGAAAGGAAGTACAGCAAAAAGAAACGAAAAGGGTTGCAGCTACGGGCCGAATGCACGCTGCAAGGAACCTTGAGTAGCGTCTACAGTGCACCGCACGGGGTCGCTGACTACACTACACGCCCATCCCCTCTCCCGCTACGAAGTTGACAAGTTATGACCACCGCAATACGAACGCTCGCTTTCACCATAAGCGCACAGCGCGTCTCTCCCATAAAACGCGACGGAATAAATAGGAAATCATGATTCCTGCGGGTTTGCCTTTTCCCATTCCGAAAGAGTGAAAGTGAAAGGGTTTATCAGATGTAACCGCTAATTAGCCCGGTTCCTCGCGCGTTCACTCCCTCCTCCAGAATCGGCAACGTCATGGACCTGGGAATTCCGTCAACGCCCCCCTCAGTTCGACGTGCTCTGTCGTCGCCTGGTTTGAGAGACTCGTAAAGATATATATAACCAATTCTCATGAAGGTGTGAATGATGAAACTCATGTTTCCGCTCGCTTCTGTCTCATTTCGGTGTCTGGTAAACGTCATCTCAAAAAAAATAAATAAATGATAGGTTTCTGTCACTGACCAGGGTGGTGTATGTTCCAAGAGTTCGATAAGTTTTAAGATGAAAGCAGAACCAATAGTTTATTTTCTTTCTTATTTTAGCGTTGGCAGATGTACAGGACTTGTACTTGACATTTAGTTGAATTAAAATATAAATGTTAATTTGCATTTATTTAGATCGTTATGTTTCATTACAATAGATTAGTCTAAAATATGTACTTGTGATTCAGTACGTTCCGATTTCTAGATTTACATAAATTTACTTTTAACAGAAAGATGTTGAAGTGTTTTCTACAGTGTCCCTGTCGCTTGAATCTTATGTAAAGGAAAAAAACTATATAATGCTAAATAAAACGCTTCTCATCACTCACAATAAGGGAATAAGTGGAGATTGGTGGAAGCAAAAAGCAAAAAAGAAAACTAAAGAAAAAATACGTCACGAGTGGATGAATTTCACAGAGGCCTTTTGATGTTAATATAATGATTTGAATGACGGTGATACAAATGCATATCTGAATTCGTACCATCATCCTCAGACCCCCAAGACGGATCTATGCAATCACCGACGTCTGCATCCAGCATAGATAACACTCCCACCGCATTGGTATGCAAATATGCAAATGTCCTACATCAATAAGAGCTCAGCTCGTCCTTGGGGAAGCGTATTTATAAAATATATAATCTATACCGTAATAAGATCTGGCTCATTAGAAAAACACACCACGCCTACGCCCTCTCTCTCTCTCTCTCTCTCTCTCTCTCTCTCTCTCTCTCTCTCTCTCTCTCTCTCTGTTTTGTTTTCATTATTCTTCGAGTGAAGGTATGCGACCAGAGCAACCCATGACCCGTACAGTCATTAAATCCATCTCACTGAACTATGAAATTAAACCCAGAATGGAACCCGCTGTGCAGACGCCCTCTTAAGCCAACTCTTACTCTATTTCGCGTGTCTCACTTAGCAAATGTGAGACATATGCATATGGTCACCGTAAGGAATGCGTAAGTAATCCAGTAATGAAAAACACATTCTTCGTGTTGGTCTTGAATGGTTCAGAAAAAAATCCACTGAAGGAAGGCAAGTTTAAATGAATAAACATAAAAACATTTTCTTGCGACCCTCACTAAAACCTGGAGATGATCTCAGCGATGGTCGAAACATATTTTTTTATATTTATTGGTCTATTTTTTTTTTATTCTCTGTAGAAAGACAAGTTTCAGTGAACAAACTTATAAAATCAGGTTTCGTACTTTACTAAAACCTGGAGATGATCTTAGTGACGGTCGAAAAATACTTTTTTTATATTTATTGATCTAATTTTTTTTGTCAGGCCCTCTTACACAATTTCCCACGTGAAATCAGGACATTCTCTCTCTCCCTCTCTCTCTCTCTCTCTCTCTCTCTCTCTCTCTCTCTCTTTTCGTTCTCATGGGGTAAAATGATCGATAATTTCCTCGCCAATACGATATCCGGGTCGAGCTTGAATTGCTTTGTCGATTTTTAGTTTTCTGTAAAAGGAAGATATTGTCCACACTCAGATCTTAAAAACTACTGAGGCCAGAAGGCTGCAAATTAGTATGTCGATCATCCTCCCTCCAGTCATCAAACATACCAAATTGCAGCCCTCTAGCATCGGTAGTTTTGATTATATTAAAATTTTAAGGTTCTAGTTAGCAATCATCGTACGTCTGGCTATGGGTGCCAGTACAGGCAACCACCGGCCGGTGGCTGAAAGATTCATAGGCCTTGGCTGAGAGTTTCATGCAGCGTTATTAGTATAAACATTTTTTTTCTGTTTCCAAATCTTGAATTACTTGACAGAAGACAGTTTGTTAGTATGGTGTTTTTACGTTGCATGGAACCAGTCAGAGGTTATTCAGCAACGGCACCAACGGCTTGACGTGACTTCCGAACCACGTCAAGAGGGAACTTCTATCACCAGAAATACCCATCTCTCACCCCTCAATGGAATGCCCGACAATCGAACTCGCAGACAGAACAGGTGAACACCAGCCAAGGATGGGAGCGACACAGCACCGCTTCAGTGGTGCTGAATGTCCCAACACGGATAGAAATGACTTTGCTTCATTCAATGTTTCATTCGGTTCCACACGTCACTTGTTGCGCCTGTCATTTCCGTTTGGAAAATCGAACCTAACCAAAACTGAACTTGTGCTTACTAATAATTCTCATTTTTAATTGATGTATTGTGATTCAGCATCTATACCTCCTTCGTCAAAGATACTATATTTAGCTGCTGTCAGTCATTTTCTGCTACATTTTTTATAATTGATTAACGGCTACTTTCCCAGTGGCGATCGATATCAGAAATGCATTTCCCATGAAGACAATGAAGTACGACCAAAGAAAACTGAATTGGAAAGCAAACTCGCTATCCCGTCTTCTTTCCGGTGGTGGTCTCAGTCACGACACATGAAACTCAGCCATGGGCTTTCGGTGGCCTATGTTGTTGGTAACTATAGCGCTGCCAGAAGTGCGATTGTGGCTAATTTTGACCTTAAAATAAAATGCAAACTACTGAGGCTAGAGGGCTGCAATTTGGTATGTTTGGTGATTGGAAGGTGGATGATCAACATACCAATTTGCAGCCTTCTAGCCTCAGTAGATTTTAAGACCTGACGTCCTACGGATAGACATAGTCGGCATAATAGCTATATTTTGAAAAAAAAAAAAAAAAAAAAAAAAAAAAAAAAAAAAAAAAAAGGTAAAATTAAGGTGCAGATGCATAGATGAATTTTCTGCATAGTATGTATGGCTCAACAAATGTACTTATAAAGAAAAAAAAACATTAGAAAGCTTAATGTAGGTTTTAAAAAACTGATAATCGTCTTGATAGGATTAGGTCACAAAGGGAAAAAGGAGAATAAGTAAAATTAGGGTTTACAACTTAGCTGTTGGAAGAAAGGACAGTAATATATAGAAAGCGCTGGCTTAGATGGCATGGAAGCAGCGCTTGGAATAGAGGGTGAGTGGTGCAGTGTACGTGGACCTCGTGGGGCGGGGCGAATGGAGGATACGCGTACTGCCGAGCTAACTATGATGTCGGAAGTCTCATCCAAAGGGGGACTTATCCCTAATTCACGGTGGACACTTGTTTCTCTGGAAATGACGCTCAATTGTCACGATGTCACCGCACCCGACCCATCCATCTTTGGAGAAATTCAACGCGGCTGCCATTGGCAATCAGACGCAATCTAAGAGCGCTTCCTCTTTTGCCTAAAAAAAGTGCGCAGCGCTCGAACTGTGTCAACCACTGCGCAGATCTCCAGCAAGCTCGGCGCATCTCCGAACTGTTGACACAGAGAAACCTGACACAGAAATGGCGAGTTTCAAATCTGCTGATCTTTGATTACACGAAATTAGTCACTTGCAGTTTTCCTCGTTACGTGCATTCTTCTTTAGGGAGAGAGAGAGAGAGAGAGAGAGAGAGAGAGAGAGAGAGAGAGAGAGAGAGAGAGAGAGGTTAGACTTTTAACTTTGTTCGGTCTGGGTAATACATCATTCAAGTACAACCATGTAGGGGTAAAAACAACAGAACCATTGCAGAGAGAGAGAGAGAGAGAGAGAGAGAGAGAGAGAGAGAGAGAGAGAGAGATTGTTGCTGCAAGGTTAGAGTTTTAACCTCTTCCGTTCTGGGTGATATATCATTCAATTACAAATATGTAGGGGTAAAAATACCAGACCCATTGTATCAGAATTCTTTTTTCCAATTTTTACCGTATTTCCAAATACTTTGAGACACATGATATCAGTTTCCACCCTCTAATATGAAAAAATAATCTGAAAAAACCTTTATCCCTCTCACTGTACACAAAGTTTTTAGCTTTTCTTACGAAAAACTAAAGCATTCCTTGCAACAATAGAATCAAAACATTCAAAGAAATAGTATTCACGCAGAGAATCCAACCGGAGATTTCATGTCACTTAAGGAAAAAGAACTTAGTTTGAAAGTGACTACCGTCGAGTCGTGGACGAATTTCGTTGCATAATCACGACGACCCAGTGCCCCCTAGATATTAATATCAACGCTGTCAGCAGGAACACTGCGTCAGCAAAACTGTGATCAAGATAACAGTAGGTGACACCGTCAGTACCACTTTCGTCAGCTGTAAACAAATCCACAGTAGGCTCCTCTCTCTCTCTCTCTCTCTCTCTCTCTCTCTCTCTCTCTCTCAGTGTGGAAGAGTTTAAAAGAAAGCTAGACAAAATCATTAGGAGGATACTGTGAATGCACAGTAAAACCTGCTCCTAGAGATAAGTGAGCCCACGATGTCTCCTCTTAGGATGGACTAAAGTCTTTGAGACATCCTAATCCTTGTAACTCCTTGTAATTCTCTCTCTCTCTCTCTCTCTCTCTCTCTCTCTCTCTCTCTCTCATCGCGAATATCAGGGGCAGAACTCCCGGTTCCTTAAAACGAAGAATAGAATAGAATGATATATGACTTAGGCCAAAGGCCAAGCGCTGGGACCTATGAGGTCATTCAGCGCTGAAACGGAAATATAAAGTAATGTTTGAAAGGTGCAACAGGAGGAAAACCTCGTAGTTTTACTATGAAGCAAATGCTAGTTAGCCGGAAGAAAGAGAATATGAGCGGAGGTACAGTAAAAGGAGAGAGGGCGATTGCAGCTATACGGGCCTAGGGACGCTGCAAAGACCCGCAAGTAATGCCTACAGTGCGACACGTGAGGTGCAGAGACGGTGTTATCCCCTGATATCTATACAATTAAGAAAATCCTTCGTTTAAGTTGCATTTCGTGGCCAAGAGCGCGTCTCTGGATGATCAATATTTGGAAAAGTTAAACTAACGGGTTTTAAAGAAATTCTTGACAGGTTCTTGTACTACTTGCGATCTGCAATGATGGCTAATCAGTGCTATATAGCGTGGTGGTGTTTCAGTTGCACACACACGTCAAGCTCTAACCTAATTATTCTTCATGGCATATATTATCGGGAGGGATATCGACTGGGCAAACGAAATACACTACAGAGGGCTTACAATTGACAAATACAGAGGGCTTACAATTAACAAATACAGAGGGCTTACAATTGACAAATACAGAGGGCTTACAATTGACAAATACAGAGAGCTTACAATTAATCGTGGGCTTACAATTTGACAAATACGAGGGCTTACAATTGACAAATACAGAGGGCTCATTAACAAATACAGAGGGCTTTACAATTGACAAATACAGAGGGCTTACAATTACAATACAGAGAGCTTTACAATTAACAAATACAGAGGGCTTACAATTAACAAATACAGAGGGCTTACAATTGACAAATACAGAGGGCTTACAATTAACAAATACAGAGGGCTTACAATTGACAAATACAGAGGGCTTATAATTGACAAATACAGAGGGCTTACAATTAACAAATACAGAGGGCTTATTAATTGACAAATTAACAAAGAGGGCTTACAATTAACCAAAGACAAGAAAGGGCTTACAATTAATACAGAGGGCTTACATTCACACAAATACAGAGGGCTTACAATTGACAAATACGAGGGCTTATTAATTGACAAATTACAAAGGAGGGCTTAACAACATTGACAAATACAGAGGCTTACAATTAACAAATACAGAGGGCTTTACCAATTACAAATACAGAGGGCTTACAATTAACAAATTAAACATAGCTTACAAAATTGACAAATACGAGGGCTTTACAATTAAACAAATACAGAGGGCTTACAATTGACAAATACAGAGGGCTTACAACTGACAAATACAGAGGGCTTACAATTGACAAATACAGAGGGCTTACAATTAACAAATACAGAGGGCTTACAATTGACAAATACAGAGAGCTTACAATTGACAAATACAGAGGGCTCACAATTAACAAATACAGAGGGCTTACAATTGACAAATACAGAGGGCTTACAATTGACAAATACAGAGGGCTTACAATTGACAAATACAGAGGGCTTACAATTGACAAATACAGAGGGCTTACAATTGACAAAGAAACACGTTTTAAAAATTAAACAAAGCTCCTTCATCGAAAGTATCCAAAAAAATAAGTGAACACTTAAATTCGTATATTTTCAGTATCCTGAAATAATCCGCAGCTTGTTTTTTTAATGTCTTATTTAAATATAAAGAAAACAAGACGATATAGTTTTTTCTTTATTAAGCACGATCGATCCGTAAATATTGGTCAGGGCACAAGCTGGAGTGCCCCGCAGCGGGAGTAGTGTCATCAGTGCACCTCAGGCGGTGCATCGTGCGCATGACTTGATGTTCTTAGCGGCGGCGTCCCTTCGGCCTCTAGCTGCAACCCCTTTCATTCCTTTTACCGTACTTCCATTCGTATTCTCTTTCTTCCATCTTGCTCCCCACTCTCTTCTAACAATAATTTCAGAGTGCAACTAATTTGAGGTTTTCCTCCTGTTACGTCTTTACACTCAATTGCCTTTGCAACGGTAAATGATCTCACAGGTCCCATCGCTTGGCCTAAATCCTTTATTCCAATACCAGACTGGAGTGCGGTTAACTCACAAGTAATTAGCCGTACAAACGGACGATTCCGGAGTTTGCCATCACGAGTACGACCGAGACTACGAACCAATGAGGAAGTGTTATTATAGCTGATTCGCCTAAAAGATTCTACCTGGGCAGAAATGAACGAAGCTAAAACGCGACAGATTGACACCTTTCTTCACAGGACCGGCGCCATTTCAAATCTCACCAACGTCATTTCACATTTGTATGTTCCACGTGAATTCCTCTTCTGTCACCCACCAACTCTTTAATTCATCTATGATTAGGATCGTAGGGCTGTCAGACGAAATGTGTTATTTCTCTCTCTCTCTCTCTCTCTCTCTCTCTCTCTTCTCTCTCTCTCTCTCTCTCTCTCTCGTTTAAAATGTTTTACGGGCCTTTTGAATTTGTGTGTATATATATATATATATATATATATATATATATATATATATATATATATATATATATATATATATATATATATATATATATATATATATATCTGTGTGTGCAAATATTGTCCATTAAGTTCACTAATTCCGGAGGAAACTAGTCATTCTATACAATGACCCTGTCGAATGCAAACATTGGCTCAGAAAAGGCCAAAACTGAATATAGACAAATAAATAAATTCAGGGATTAGCAACAAAAATAAATAAATTCACTGATTAGCAACAAGAATCATTCGCATTTGACCAACTTGAGTATGACTAGGTCCTCCTGAGTAATTCCCAAGGTCCGACGCTTTGATTACAATCCGTCGAATGTCCAAGCGGCCAAAATCGCTGGCGGCGCGACCTTTAAAATGTCTCCAATATTCCAACAGGTGGCGCCGATCAGCACTTCCTCCGCGGGAGCCAACTTTGGTCGAGTGGCCGAAGATTATTCCAAGGAATCCTAGTCAAGGTTCCCGGCGTCTTTGGACGCATTTCGGGCAAACTTTTAGCCGAGGACCCATAAAAAATAATATTGGGTTTATTGACATTTGTGCAAAACTGTAAAAATAACATTATTGGGTTTACTGTTTATTGACATTTGTGCAAAACTGAATCGAGCATGTTTATCAAGGCGCTGATAAACTTCAAATTTTGCCCACCAATACTGACTGACTGTGTGCAAACGCATGGCAACATGAGGCTAAAACTTCTTTGTAAATGGCCTCGTGTGAACGCGTCTTTTAAAAAGAGACTACTACTAGTACTAATTCTTCTTCTTCTTCTCCTTCTTCATTCACCAGTGATCTTTAACCCGCCGAGGTCAACGCCTTCCCCGTTATCGCAAGAACACCAGGTGATTCGGCCTTAGACATCAGTCGCAACGATTCGTTATCGTCTGTCATCGCCCTGAGCTCGGTTTTTTTTTTTTTTTTTTTTTTTCTTATTCAGCAAATTCTCCCGCGACGACAATCACTATCGTAAACTGCGAACGAAGGAGGCAAAGATCAACTTTGATTGGATCGGTTAAGGGATTGGCGTGAAATATTGACACAATTTAAAAGAAAGAAAGAAAGAAAGAAAAAAGTCGATCTAAAACGCAAGTCGAAAAAAAAAGTCGATCTAAAACGCAAGTAAAAATGAAAAAAAATAAAAATTCGACCTAAAACGCAAAAAAAAGTCGATCTAAATTGCAATTTAAATAAAAACAAAAAAACTAAGTCGATCTAAAACGGAAAAAAAAAAAAAAACTAATGTTCTCCATCTTTTTCTCCAGATACTGTTCACACACACTAAAGCTATTAAATGAGACTTCTTAGTTCACCTCTTTCTCTCTAAAAGTTTTAAAGCAGTGGCTGTTTTCACGGACGCATACTAAAATACCATTTTTTCATATTTTTTTTATTGCAGAGTACAGCGCATGTCAATCAAATTTTCAGTTATCTGCGTTTTTGTAATCCAAGTCGCTATTTGATTAACAGTCCCTTAACTTCTTCGCTGCGACTGGATAAGTTGTCAGAAGAAGCATTATCATGCCATCCTTGAATCCCAGCCAGTAAAAAAAAATAAATAAATAAAAATAAAAAAACAATGTTTCTAAATATGTGGGAAGGAATGCCAGGTATGACAGCGTTTGAGTGTGGTGTACTGCACGGAATTGTAATGACCAAACGGTAAGACTGGTCGTCGTCTCTCAATTGTTCCCATTACCATCGGTTTTATCCTTTATAGATTTGATTGATATAGATTTTTGGCATGATGCCAAGCACTGGGGCAACTAAAGCCATTCAGCGCTAAAACGGAAATTGACAGTGAAATGTTTGAATGGTGTTAACACGAGGAAAACCTCAAAGCAGTTGCGCTATGAAACAATTGTTAGGAGAGGGTGGACAGTACGATCGTAGAAAGAGAATATGAACGGAGGTACAGTAAGAGGAATGACAGCAGTTGCGGCTAGGGGGCTACAGAAGGGACGCTGCAAAGAACCTTAATTAATGCCTATATTGCACCGAATGAGGTGCACTGACGGCGCTACCCTCTCTCTATACGGGGTATATTTTATAGTAATATTAGTGATAATAATCGTACAGGTAATAGTGCAACCATTCCTACCAACAAATGTAAGAGTGGAATCAAAATGGCGGAATGAATATTCGTGACGTTAAAATGACACACTTGCCAACCCTCCGAATCAAATCGAGGTCTGGCTAAAGTTGAAAGTAATGCTACTGTATAACACGACCCCTTCATTCGTAAACTCAAGACTCATATCTCGACGCGTGACCAGACTATGCAATTTTTGCCCATTTTAGCACTTCCTTAAAACTTACTCGCTTCTACCCCGCCTCCCCAATACCCCTCCTGCCTGTCCGTTACCCCTGTCTGTCCCTACCTAATACCCCTGGAAGTTTTCGTTGAACTGTTTGTTTGTTAGATTGTGAAAATAGCGAACATTCAAACATGAATTCTTTGACGTGCACAACCTTGAACGCCTCGACGAGGGGAAAATTAGGAATGTTGTATGGATGAGAGACATAAAAGCATACATCTCTTGAGACAGGGCCACAGATAGGGCCTGAAAGTACTCGAGTGTTGGATAAAAGATACTACGTCAATACTGACAAGTAAACAAATTATATTAATTAATTTTGTGAGTTTATTTTTCCATCTTCAGAAGAAGACTAAAAGAAGTTTGTGTTTGGTTCAAGCACACTTATATTATATGGAAGACTTAGAATAAAATTCCGCTTTCAGTAAAGATAACAGGACACTCAGCATCCTTCGTGAATGGTGGACAGAGGAATGAAAAACTGAAGTGATCCTGGAAGCGTACACCGTCTAGATAGCGCTGCACGACAGCGAAGAAATAGAGACCTCACAGCTAAGGAAATACACTTTTTCGGAAATTGGAAAATGTATTTGTAAGGTGTTTTTACGTTGCATGGAACCAGTGGTTATTCAGCAACGGGACCAACGGCTTTCCGTGACTTCCTTTCGAACCACGTCGAGAGTGAATTTCTATCACCAGAAATACACATCTCTTACCCCTCAGTGGAATGACCGAGAATTGGACTCGCAGCCACCGAGGTGCCAGGCCAAGACCATACCGATTACGCCACTGAGGCGCTTGGTAATAGATGGACCAACTTGGAGAGAGCAAAATCGGAACGTCTCGAAGAACGATATCAAATGCGCTGGTAAAAACAGGACGTTTGTCAAGTCTATTCAAACCAAAATCATCTAAATACTTAAGGTGAAGGAGAATTCTCTGTACTTAAATGAAAAGGTTAATAAAGATGTGAGTGAGTGCGTAGCAGAAAAGAGTAACAGGGAAAAATCTGACAGTGCTTAGGGGAATTTGTTTGTACGTTATGAGTAAGTTACTTGGTTTCAATAAATATGAATACTGAAATATTTCAACAGAAACAATAGCCTGATTTTGATTTTAATTTTTTGTTATCTACTTTTACGATACGATATCGAAACAGTTCTTTGACCACCGACCGGTTGCCAAACTCCTTCAGGGAAGGAATTAGGATCGTACAATTTTTAGACTGTTAAGAATATAATTCGTTTCAGGTTCCCAGACTATAAAGCAGGACGATCTCTCGTCGGGAATGGTTTCTGTACAAGACACTTCTTAAGTGGCGTGGCGAGAGAGAGAGAGAGAGAGAGAGAGAGAGAGAGAGAGAGAGAGAGAGAGAGAGAGACTCACTAAAAATGGTATTAATAGTTATTCAGAATATGCGTACCAATGTTGTTGAGAATTTCAAACACTTAATAATATTGCAATGATGTAAAACGTAATTATCTATGAGACAAAGATTAATCATAGAAAAATCCCCATAATGCTTGAATCTATTTATCTGCTCGAACACAATTAAGATATCTGTATCTACAAAGCTCGTAAGTTACTTGGTTGAAATAAATATGGATACTGAAATATTTCAACAGAAATAATATCCTGATTTTGATTTTAATTTTGTAAGAAATGACGAACCTCAATAAAAAATGGTATTAATTGTTATCCAGTGAATATACGTACCAATGTTGTTGAGAATTGCAAGCACTTAAAAATATTGCAATGATGTAAAACGCACTTATCTATGAGACAAAGATTAATCATAGAGAAATGCTCACAGTGCTTGAACCAATTTCTCTGTTTGAACGCAAGTTCAGATATCTGTATCTACAAAGCTCAAAGTGCACAGACATTTTTATTACCCAAAATGTTAAAAATATAACTGCAGATCAATGTTAAAATAAACAACTACAGATAACTTTATCGGCAACGTCCAAAGTGCAAATCAATAATGTATATACATATCAGTTACTAAGAACCTAAAGACTGCCTACTGGAGACCAGCACGGCTGATAGACGGAAAAGTTCCTCTGGCGTCACACAATGACCAGACGTGGCACCGTCCTCAAGCAGGAAAGTGACGATTATGCTGTTGAGGGAATCTACAACCATTGGAGATGCGGTCGCGTGTCCCTACTCCATTCGTCAGTATGGATTAGGGCAGCAACATCCCACCTCCCCCCCTCCTCTCTCTCTCTCTCTCTTGACCTGGTGGTTTTTTTTTTCTTGCTTATGTTCTGCCTTACATTCATACCAGGGTTTCATTGTATTGTTGATTTCTTGCCTTTTCCATTTTGGTATTGCTTCGTGAATGTAGAAGCCAAAAATCTCTCTCTCTCTCTCTCTCTCTCTCTCTCTCTCTCTCTCTCTCTCTCTCTCTCTCTCTCTGCCTTACATTCATACCGAGGTTTTATTGTATTTTTGATCCGTTTTCTGTATCATTTTGATATCGATTCGTGAGCGAAGTATTATACAAGCAAGACAGGTATGACCTGATAGAAAAAACGCCAAGAATCTCTCTCTCTCTCTCTCTCTTTGACACAACTTCGCAAGGTTAAGAATGGACCTTTTCGTGCATTAGTGTGTATACATATAATCGTAGTACGGCGTAAATGCACGACATCTGATGAAAGGGGTCCCTTGTTTTACATACTATTATTATTATTAATATTATCGTTATTATTAGCTGAACCAGCCCCGTTTCGGGGAAGGCGCCTCGCCCCCCTCTCGCGCCTTTGGTGCCATTTTGTTTGAAACCCAATTATAAACCATCTTAGGGGTCCCCACTATAACCCCGCCAAGTTTCGTGCCCATCGGACCAGCCGTTTGGCCGTGATTGAATGACAGACGGACGGACAGACATAACGCCCATTATAGTAGGATTATTACTCAGAGGAAGAACCCTATTCATATGGAACAAGCCCACCACCAATATTTTTATATCAAAATAAATAGATGCAGCACAGTTATGCTTAAGTTTGTATTAACCTCCAAACCATGTTTTTCAATTTGTTTGTTTTTAAATAAAAAAAAAAAAAATTCAAATCATGATGTTTTAATGGAAAAATTAATGATGTAATCACTTGATTAAATCAGATTGATTTAATCATTGCCAACCCTGCCGCTCAGCATAAACATTAAAAAAAAAAAAAGCTAATTCTTTATAAGACCAAAGTCACTCGAGTGATGAGGCTGAAGTCCAACCTGAGCACGCTCGACGTTTGAAGACTTCAGCTGTCCGAAGCCTCGGAATCGCTGGCCATCAAAGAGCTCTTATCTGCCCTAATCAAAATCACATACCTAGAGGAAAAAATATTCATCTCCCACTCACCAAAGGTCTATCTCAGAGAGAGAGAGAGAGAGACATTGCGGAATGGAATGTCGAATTTAGGCCAAAGTCAGATGGAAGAAAAGAGAATATGAACGGAGGTACAGCTAAAAGGAACGAAAGAGGTCGCAGCTGGGGGGCCTTAGGGACGCCGCAGCAAAGGCCCTGAGAGAGAGAGAGAGAGAGAGAGAGAGAGAGAGAGAGAGAGAGAGAGAGAGAGAGAGAGATTATGGAAGGAGGTGGTGCATGTACAAATTGTAGACACCTGAAGAGAGCCCTACACAAGATAGTGAGAAAAGGTCTGTCCCTAGAAGTTAGGCCCCCGATAGGCACCACAAACAATAGACGGACAATCGCGCGCGCGAGCACACGCACACCGACAGGCTTTCTCAAACAACAGCTGTCAAAAGAAGTGCTCCGTCGCACTTTTCTTCTTCCATCCCAGTCTTAAGTGTTACTTATGTACTTGGGAATAACAAGACTAATAGAGTGTTAGGTGCTCAGTGACCAGGAATTATTATTATTATTATTATTGGAAAAACAAATCCAATAATAATAATCACATACATTTAAACATGAATCTCTGCAGATTTCGGGAATCTGTAGAGATTCATCTTTACACATAACTGTGGATTTGTTTCTACATTTCAAGACTCGTGCTGCTATGAATAATAATAATAATAATAATAATAATAATAATAATAATAATAATAATAATAATAATAATAATAATAATAATATGCACCCATACATAACCTGATTTATTTTGCCATTTCAAGACTCACGCTACTATGAGTATTTTATTATTATTATTATTATTATTATTATTATTATTATGTTAGATTTACACACACACACGAGAGAGAGAGAGAGAGAGAGAGAGAGAGAGAGAGAGAGAGGGGGGGGGGGGCGGGGAGACAAAACATCAATTCCCGATTCCAGTCGTTCTTGAGAGAGAGGCGGGCGGGGCGACAAAAACACATCCCGATTACCGGTCGTTCTTGTTAGAAGGGGGCTGTAGGGTGGGTGGGCAAAACTCATTCCCGATTCAGTCGTTTCTTGAGAAAGGTAGGCGGTTAGACAAAACAACATTCCCGATTCCAGTCGTTCTGGTAAAGGGGGCTGGAGGGGTGGGGGGGTGAAAACATCACTCCCGATTCGGTCGTTCTTGGTAGAAGGGGCTTAGGGGTGGGGGGGGGCAAAACATCAATTCCGATTCCAGTCGTTCTTGAGGAGGGGGAGGCGGGGAGAACAAAACATCAATTCCCGATTCCAGTCGTTCTTGAGAGAGGGGGAGGCGGGGAGAACAAAACACAAGTCCCATTCCAGTCGTTCTTGGAGATTGTAGGCGGGGGAACAAACATCAATTCCCGATTCCGGTCGTTCTTGGTAAAAGGGGGCTGTAGGGGTGGGGGGGGCAAAACATCAATTCCCGATTCCAGTCGTTCTTGAGAGAGGGGGAGGCGGGGAGAACAAAACATCATTCCTGGATTCCCGTCGTTCTTGAGAGAAGGGGGGCGGGAGAACAAAACATCAATTCCTATGCCAGTCGTTCTGAGAGAGGGGGAGGGCGGGGAGCACAAAACATCATTCCCGATTCACGTCTTCTTGGTAAAAGGGGGCTGGGGGGTGGGAGGAGGCAAAACATCAATTCCCGATTACGCGGTCGTGTTCTGGTAAAAGGGGGCTGTAGGGTGGGGGGGGGGCAAAACATCATTCCCGATTCCAGTCGTTTTCTTGAGAGAGTGGGAGGCGGGAGAACAACAATCAATTCCCGATTCCGGTCGTTCTTGGTAAAAGGGGGCTGTAGGGGTGGGGGGGGCAAAACATCAATTCCCGATTCCAGTCGTTCTTGGGTCAGAAGTGACTCATTTCCCCAAAAGAGCCCGATAACATAATGATGGTCAAAGACCTCTACTGTATCATATCGTAGGCAGAACGAAAAATGGCTATCAATCACAATTCTATGATAAAAAGGTATTTTCAATCTCACATGAATCATTTCTCCTTGACTGTAACCTTCGTTGCAAAGTGCGCCGGATGGGGTCTAAAGGTTCCTTTCACCTTAAGAGACTCTATCATCTTGCAGGGTCCTCGTAAAATTTGGCAATTGTTGTGGGGGGTTAGGGGGTGGCTTCAATTTAATATGGGCTCTTTATATAAAAGATATATTCTAAAGTCTTCGTCTAAGAGTCCAATGTGCGTAGTATTAAAAGGACTTTGTTGACACGACTTTGAAAAAAAAAAAAAAAAGTCTCATAACACTGCCTTGTGGCAGTCCATTTTCACTCCTTTAAACATCTTGTTACCAGTTTCTGACACCTATAAGCTTCTTTTCAAGTTTTTTTTGTTTTTGTTTACTCCTTTAAGCATCTTGCCCTCAGTTTCTGACACTTATAAGCTTCTTTTCAAGTTTTTTGTATTCCTTTAAACATTTTGGCCATCAATTTTCTGATTTACTTGTAATCCCCAAAAAACCCCTGAATAAGCTTCTTTTCAAGGATTTTATTTTTTTTTACTTCTTTAAGCAATCTTTCCATTTTCCAGCTTTCTGACACCTATAAGCTTGCTTTTTCAAGTCTTGTATTTTACTCCTTTAAGCATCTTGCCGTCAGTTTCTGACACTCATAAGCTTCTTTTCAAGTTTTCTTTACTCTTGTAAACATCTTGCCATCTAGGTGTTATCCCTTTTAAGCGCTAAATCCGACAGTTTTTGACACCTAAGAGAATCCCGCCATGACAGTTTGCACCAAATAGAAAAGTTTCTTATATAGGTACTGGCGGCAAAACTAAACTGGACGTCTTCGCGTATACATGACATCTTCCTGAAAATGACCGACTTCGCCCATGACTTCAAATTTAATTTTGCATCAGCATACAATAAGAGGATAGGATCAGAAACGACTGCATAAGGAGGTCGACTAAGGTGGTGGAAGTATCAAAGAAAGTGTAGGAGGGGAGGCTGAGATGGTATGGACACCTGCTGAGGAGACATGAGGACCACGCTGGGAGACATACTAGGGGGATGGAGGTTCAAGGAAGAAGAAGAAGAGGAAGACCAAGGAAGAGATGGAAGGACTGTGTGAGAGGAGACTTGCATGAGAAGGGAAATGATGAGGCAGAAGCGCAGGATAGAAATGGATGGAAACGGCTCATAGGAAACAGCGATCCCATATGAAAATGGGAATCATTTGAGAAGAAGATCTGTATACAATAAGACTATAATACTAGTTGCTGAAAGTGTTCATCAGTATAGTAAGAATATAATACGAGTTGCTGAAAGATGCTATGAAGAGGTGACCCGCGAGACACCATAATTGACGTTGCTGAAGCGCAAAGGGTTATGGTATAGGAGCAATCATTCATTTAGGCTTAAAAACGTCTGAGGTAGACATGACATTTTTTTTTTTGTTATCTAAGATGCGATACGATATCGAAACAGGTCTTTGGCCCATCGACTGGTTGCCAAGCTCTTTCGGGGGAAATGAGCCAAAACCAAGACGTGAATCTGGAATCACTGGGATTTTCAAGGAATTAGGATCGTACAATTTTTTTCGAGAATAAGGATATAATCGTTTCAGGTCCCCAAACTATAAAGCACGACGATCTCTTGTCGGGAATGGCTTCTGTTCAAGACACTTCTTAAGTAGTGAAAGAGAGAGAGAGAGAGAGAGAGGAGAGAGAGAGAGAGAGAGAGAGAGACTGTTCAGTTCCAGCTCCAATCTCCTTTAAGATCTGAGATTGTATACTCCCTTAGATTATTCAGCATCCAAAATAAATGATTTTCAATAGAAACAAGTAAAAAAAAAAAGTGATGCAAAGGCCCATGAAATTCTCAGCCACGACCCATGGAACTTGTGATGTTAGACGATCATGGCTAAGTTTAACCTTAAATAAAATCAAAACTACTGAGGCTAGAGGGCTTCAATTTGGTATGCTTGATGACTGGAGGGTGGATGATCAACGTACCAATTTCCAGCCCTCTAGCCTTAGTAGTTTTTAAGATCTGGGGGCGTTGACAAAAAGTGCGGACGGGGACAGACAGATTTGGGCCAAAGACCAAGCATTGGGACCTTTGAGGTCATTCAGCGGCGGAAAGAAAATTTAGAGTACGTAGCTCTGAAAAGGTTTAACAGGAGGAAAACCTCGCTGTTGCGCTATGAAATAATTGTTAGGATAAGGTGGATGGCAAGATGGACGAGAGATAATATGAACGGAGGTCCAGTAAAAGGAAACAGGGCTGGTTCAAGGCTCTCTGGTTTGATGTGATATAGAATGGAACCAGTTATCTGAATATTCCTTTTCTCTCTCTCTCTCTCTCTCTCTCTCTCTCTCTCTCTCTCTCTCTCTCTCTCTCTATCATAGAGGCAATAAGCAATAAATGCAATCTGCAATCTAAACGAGTCTACTTCAAAACCGCCATATAATTAAAATAATAATAATCTCAGGATGTTTGTACCTCGGTACACACAAAACAAACAAACAAACACTACAGCATGCAAATCCATTTCAAACACTAACCAACTCATCTTTAGTCCACATCCCACCCCTTCCACGAGATGTAATTGAAATCCGTCCGTAACTTTTCGAAATATCTTGAGGACAAGAAAACAAACAAAAGGGAGACAAGGCTGATGAAAAACTCAAAATTTCGATGGTGGAGTCGGTTAATGTTTACAAGAAACAGCAAACGTACTGCCAGACCTGCTAGATCCGTCTATTCATATGCACAAAATATCAAAATAAAATAGTACATGTCAAGAACGGTGCTGACTTAACGAACAAATGAAGATATAAATATTTGGCCGTAACAGTAATAGCATGAACATATAACAAAAATCATCGTCAGTGTTTACTTTACTGAACTGAATTGTATATGGAATTTAGGCAAAAGGCAAGCACTGGGACCTATGAGGCTATTCAGTGCTGAAATGGAAACTGACAGTAACAGGGCTGAGGAAAACCTCAAAGCAGCTGCACTATGAAGCAATTGTTAGGAGAGGGTGGAAAGTAAGATGGAAGAGAACATGAAAGGCAGTACAGTAAAAGGAATAAAAGTAGTTGCAGCTTAGAGCCGATGACACACTGCAAAGAACCTTCAGTAATGCCTACAGTGGCACCGCATGTGGTGCACTGACAGCACTACCACCCCCCTACGGGGAAGTGCTTCCTTTACCTCGGCCGTGTGGTGCAAGCAAAGATCCCTGTGACCTCTATATGACTGATCTCTCGTCTCTTGCAATGCCCTCTGAAAGGACTGCAACAGCAGACACGTGACGTAGACATACTTCCTCTTTAATTCGGTCCAACTTAAATCGGAGATGACATGCTCTGCTACAAATCAAAATAAAAACACTTTGCCAGTTCTAGCGACGATGGCAATGATATTCAAGTAGTGCACGTTCAAAATGTTACACCAATTGAGGGAAAAAAAAAAAGAGAGAGAATCTAAAATGATAACAGTGTATAAAAATCACTCAAATAATAAGGCGAGATAGAGAGAAAGAGAGCTGACACTCTGGGTGAGGGAGTAACATGACTGGCCTGTCCTCTCTCTCTCTCTCTCTCTCTCTCTCTCTCTCTCTCTCTCTCTCTCTCTCTCATCGATTCAAGTTCTTGCTAGCTGTCGATTTCACCGAGGTCGCGTGGTGGCAACATTATTCTAAAGCGTCGCTATTCTCCAACGAGACAATTGTTTTAGGCAATACATTTGTTCTCCAACGACATTCTTCTCCTGTTTATATCCCCACCAAGTTCTCCTCCCCTTGAGAGAATGAGCAACTCTCTCTCTCTCTCTCCCTCTTTCTCTCTCTACTCCAAGACGTTTCTTAAAAAGAGATCTTCCTTGAACGACAGATAATGTCTTCATCAATTCGCTTCCGCAGACATGGGTCTATTACGGCTGCTTACGGGGGATTGATAAGTACTACACTTGGCTTCGAGGCGCTGTACCATCTGGCAAACGAAGATAATCGGATGACTCGTTCCAACAGAAATTCTTGATGATAATCGTCATTACTGGATAGCTTAAGGCAGTCGTATTTGTGTGTAGATATATTTATATATTATATACTTTCTACTGCCCGTATAATACGCTATAAAGTGCCCCACGCCCTTTCGAACCCTCACAAGAGCAAGATCTCTCGAGCACCTTGACGATCGTATTTCGGGTATGGCAGGAAATGCAACAGACTGAAACCGAAAGACCTCGCTTTTTAGCATGTACCCCTCTCTAAAGATCACGCAGGTGGTTTAAAAGGACCCGTGGTACATAGCACGGTATAGCAGGGTTGGACGAACGCACTCAAGGTCGCTGCGCGTCACATTTCTCTCTCTCTCTCTCTCTCTCTCTCTCCCCAACTGAAATTCAAGCTCTAGTTAGATTTTGTATTCAAAATATAGTTGAGAGATATAAAATACACATATTTCATTAAGATTCTCTCTCTCTCTCTCTCTCTCTCTCTCTCTCTCTCTCTCTCCTCTCTCTCCCCAAGACCCTCTCCCTCTTCTCTCGCTTCGCTCCTCTCTCTCTCTCTCCTCGTCTCTCTCTCCCTCAGATTCTCTCTCTCTCTCTCTCTCTCTCTCTCTCTCTCTCCAAGACACTCTCTGTCTCTCTCTCTCTCTTTCTTCCTTTCAGTCTGGAATCTTAGTACTATAACCCTACCTAGTCTCACGCTCGAATTCGTGGATCTCGCACAACTCGCGAAAATGCGTATGTGGCCATTCTACCATTCAACGAAGGTATTTTTCCGTTATATCTTATCGATAGGAGATATCGAACTGCTATGATGATGAGTATCGCTATTTCTGCCGCCGCGTCTGTGTGCTCCACGGTAGGGTAGCGTTCGCTGCCAATCCGATTTAGAAAAAGGCGGGAAGAGCTCAGCGCTTTGAAACTCGCTCGGACCCATCGACTCTTCTTTGGGCGGGAAATGTGCAGCACTTTTTAAAAAAAAATATCAAATTCAAGCAATCAAAGCTTATATCTCGACGAGTGGCACTTCAAATTATGACTGTATTACGTTTCGACGAGTAATGAATAGTTATACTCTACTTAAAGCTTACTTTAATGTAAGACTTGAAGATGTCTGACTCGGAGAAACGACTCCATTTGTGAGAAGGTGAATCGAACAGATATCTGTAGATATATTTTTAAAATATGTGTATGAATTAAATCGAATACAGAATTTGGACCAAAAGGCCAAGCACTGGGACCAATGAGGTCATTCAGCGCTGAAACAGATATTGATTACAGTAAAAGGTTTGAAAGATGTGAAAGGGATCAACTGTTAGGAGAGGATGGAAAGTCAGATGGGAGAGAATATGAAAGGTGGCACAGTAAAAGGAACGAAAAGGGGGTTGCAGCAGCTAGGGGCCACCGAAGGCACGCTGCAAAGAACGCTAAAGTAATGCTTACAGTGCACCGCATCAGGTGCAAATACGGCACTAACCCCCCATATGGGAATTTGAATATGTGTACCCATACGTAACTGGATTTGTGTTTCTCCATTTGAAGACTCACGCTAATATTACTTTTTTATTGTCTGATATGTTAGGTTTCCTTCATCTGACGCAATTAATGACGTATTATGGGTATTCCAAAAGAGGTCACGAAGAAACCCACGCAATACCATCAACACTGCGCTTGATTGATTCGAATCTAACCACGGGTGGTTTTGAAACCTTGCGTCGTGGTAGCTTCAAGTTTATACAGCTTCAAGTCTATACAAAGTGGAAAAAAAAAACAGTTTTGTAGACCCGTATGACCCGACGACGCAGCTGCGCCCAATTGAAGAAAAATCTTATCTCAAAAGGCTCGCCATTCTAACGTCTGGTGACTAGACAGCTAGACGCAGAGAGAGACCGAGATTCTTTGCATGTCCGCTGTCTGTATGAGACAGACGAAGAGGGCAATTAAGTGACACGAAAACAAGTCGATGTACACGATTTGGCTACTCTTGGGCTAAGTAAATATACTCTGATATAATTCCATTACATATTTCTCATCAGAGAGAACATGGATTCCATAATAATACTGAACTCAAATATACTCTGATATCATTCCAGTACATATTTCTCATCAGAGAGAACATGGAATCCATACTAATACTGAACTCAAATATACTCTGATATCATTCCAGTACATATTTCTCATCAGAGAACATGAAATCCATAATAATACTGAACTAAAATATACTCTGATATCATTCCAGTACATATTTCTCATCAGAGAGAACATGAAATCCATAATAATACTGAACTAAAATATACTGATATCATTCCAGTACATATTTCTCATCAGAGAGAACGAGAGAACATAGAATCCATAATAATACTGTACTTAAATATACCCTGATATCATTCCAGTACATGTTTCTCATCAGAGAACATGGATCCATAATAATACTATTCAAATATCCTCTGAATATTTCAGTACTATTTGCATCAGAGATAACATGGAATCATAATAATATGTACTTAAATCTACTCTGAATCATCCATTAACAGATTTTTCTCATCAGAGAACATGAAATTCATAACAATACTGAACTAAATATACTCTAACATAACTCCAGTACATATTTCTCATCAGATAGAACATGGAATCCATAATAATACCGAGCTTAATTTTGCTTTACAATGAAATAAAGTAAAGCTTTAAAAAGGTGATACAGAGTTTGCCATTAAGCAGCTAGAACACGCCAAGAAACTAGCTCGTGTGACATTGTATCTAGACGATGCTCATCTCATTCGAGGATGATTCACGCAGAAAAGTGGACTTTGTACATACCTACCCCTCCCCCCACCAGGCTCGCTCTCTCTCTCTCTCCTCTCTCTCTCTCTCCTCTCTCTCTCTCTCTCAAAAGGGTCTTTGGGGCTAAGGTGCCGAGTGACCTTTGTTCGCATATGTAATTCTAATCACGTGACAAACATAGGCTTAGTAGATTTCCAGTAACCAGGATGTTATCACTCGAGAAAAACAAGTCACATATCAACCTCACTTCTTATCATCATTACACATCTTTAGAAAAATGTAAAGGAAGGTTCGAAGTCCATCCTTATCTAATTATTCCAGCAGACTTCTCAAAACGCGGCACACTGTAGGCGTTACTAAAGGTTCTTTGCTGCGTCCCTTCGGGCCCTATAGCTGCAACACCTTTCATACTTTTACTATACTTCTATTCGTATTCTCTTCCTTCCATCTGACTTTCCATCCTCTCTACTGATTCATAGCCTATTCTACTTTATATTCCAGTAACTGGAATATAAAATAGAATACACTTTAGAATTTAGGCCAGCAGCTGGGACCTATGAGGTCATTCGGCGTTAGTACGGAAGCAAACAGTAAATAGGTTTGGAAGGTTCAACAGAAGGAAAACCTCGAAGCAGTTGCACTAGGAATCAATTGTTAGAGAGGGTGGAAAGTAAGGTGGTAGGACGGGGAAAAGGGTGGTTGAAAGAGAATACGAATGGAAGTACAGTAAAAAGTATGAGAGGGGTTGCAGCTAGGGGCAAATAAAGTACTGCCTACAGTGCACCGCATTTTGACACGTCTGTAGGATGTGAGATGCACTGACGGCACTAACCCACCACGGGCAATATATATCTATATATATATATATATATATATATATATATATATATATATATATATATATATATATATATATATATGTATGTATAAGCCACGAAGTTAGGTGAAACACTGAGTAGCTGCAAGATCTTTCGACTCCATGCCCTTTACTTAATCAGTCTGCTAAGTAAAGGACGTTAAGTCGAAAGATCTTGCAGCTACTTCAGTGTTTCACCTAACTTCGTGGCTTATACCTTTATTTATGCATTTATCACGTTCCACCTTTTCGTGATTCAGTTATATATAATTACATTAAGTCGTTTCACCTATTGGTAACTCCCAAGAAAGAGAGAGAGAAAAGAGATAATGACCACTTACACATATACAAGCTGAATCTTGAGTCAGACCCAAAAAAAGAATTCTTAATTCTACAACACTAGCCGCTTCACACACCTAATCAGTATACGGTATCTACAAAAATAAGCAATTCCACACTCGATTCACGACCCATCTACTTCTACCAAGATTTGAAAACCACTTCTGCTGTCCATTCTCTAATGCTGGCATCACGTCATCCGTGAGGATATTAAGCAGCCATGGAGATTGAACATACCTTGGTTTCAGCCCCTTTTTCAACGGCCAACCAGTCACTCTCCTACTACAAACTCAGCAATTTACTAACCTATACGACACATCTTCAACACCCTCTACAATGCCCTTTATTTATTGTATAATAAGCCTTGTTTGGTTCAGGTATGCCACTCAAATATC
The DNA here is from genome assembly GCF_015104395.2 of Macrobrachium nipponense. Lineage (NCBI taxonomy): Eukaryota > Metazoa > Arthropoda > Malacostraca > Decapoda > Palaemonidae > Macrobrachium > Macrobrachium nipponense. The sequence goes on along the minus strand of NC_061088.1, from coordinate 85,682,556 downwards.
TTTAAGATCTACTTTAATATAATAACAATTAGGCCTAGCTCGACAAAAAACACCCTAGAAATGCATAAGTAACCTTTTGCTATGTTTCATGAATAGACAGACAACCGTACACATAGGTATAAGCGGATACACAACCTCCGTTCAACTTCATTATTATCATTATACTAGCAAACATATGTGTACAGAAATTATGTATGATAAATTCGTAACTAAGTCTACGGGCATAACCAGCCCCATTTCACGGGGAGACCCAGCTCCGCTTCAGGGAATCCCTTCTCACCCCACCCGCTTCGGAGTGGGGAGAGGTAGAACGAAACCCCATTATAAATCATCTTAGGGGTCCCCACTATAACCCTGCCTTGTTTCATGTCCATCGGACCAGCCGTTTCTCCGTGATTGAATGACAGACAACGCCCATCATAGTTAGATTATTATATTATTCAAAAGACGAACCTTATTCATAGGAAGCGAGTCTGCCACAGTACCCAATAACTTGAAATTCAAGCTTCCAAAGAATATTATGGTGTTCATTCGAAAAAAAGTAACCGAAGGTGGCAATCTTACCCTAAAAAATAAAATAAAATAATGTGTCCTTTGTGTGAAGAGCAATATTGAACTAGGCAGCATTCAGTTAATCTGAAGAATGATAAAAGTGTTTGATAAATGAAAGGAGGTCGAGAGCACGTTCACAATTATTTTTGTTAGCGCCGACTTTCTGGGAATTGTGACTGGTATATTAAAAAAAAAAAAAAAAAAAAAAAAAAAAAAAAAAAAAAAAAAACTGGTATGCCTTTGCGATCTTCGTACACAGAGTAACAACCATTCATCTAAATAACGTGGATATGCGAAAGTGACCTGAAACATTAAATTTATGGCCTTTGAAATTACGAAAATAAAAGCGTATTCCAGAAGAAAAAAAATTCTTAGCACATAACGGAGAACAACTAACGAACGACCGTATAGTAGTTTACAATAGCACTAAATAATTACTCCATCTGCACTTCCATAGAGTATCAAAACGCGCGCGCTACGATGATAACATAATGCATTTATACCAAATGACGTTTGATTGTGTCAATTACGTACTCATGAAGAACAATTTTTCCTCCTAGGGTTGAGCAACGCTTATAAGATAATTATGAAGGTGAACGCGGGGATGAAACGTAGTACTACGGTCGTAGTGATTTTTTTTTTAGCCCCAGGTCAAACAATGACCTTGTCAAAGGTTTCAATATTAGCAATAGGTGGGGATGGGAGTGGTGGGGGGAGAGAACCCTACCACTTTAAGGAATAATAGTAGCCCTACCACTTGTCCAGATAACACTATTTCCAAAGTTAACGAGTAGGTAAAGTACGAAGAGCAACGCGAATATTGTATATATTGGATTACATAAACGATGAATAGTCTTGCATTATTTTGGTTAAAATCAATGCAACTTACAAGGGTGCTACTTTGGCTGTATTGTCTAAACGTCACCTACTCCGAGATGCTAGTACTAAACGCCGTATGGTCCATGTACAGTAATCGGCCGCACGAAGAAATAGTTTGTTGATACAGTTTGTCTACCACACAATACAGAAATGGATGTATATAATACTTTGATCCCGGAGGAGATAGTACTAACCACTGCGTCCCAAGGAGCTTTCGCCATGTTTAGTACTAGCACCTCGGACTCTTGATAGGTGACGTGTATGTAAGACATAGTAGCACCCTTACAAATATCCCTGGCTGGGTTAACTATAGGTAATTCACATGTGTCAACAAAACCTCAATGCAACATGGACCTTGTAGTATATATTCTTGAGACAAAATTCGGTTCAGACATTGGCACAATCATTGTTTCGACCACATGTAACGTAAGACAAAACAATAAACCACACAACCTCTGGACTCTGTGATCTCACACCTCGGTCATCGAGGAAAAAAATAAAACTGGGTCCACACAAATTCCCCAACTATTAACGACATAAAATACAGGTGGACAAATACATACATATTTTCACTTATGTACCTTTACCCGAGGCAATCTTAAGTTATATATAACCCGGCTGCTCCTTTGTTTTTCAAAAAAAAATATACAGTGCAAACTCAGCATGAATTACTTTCAGTTCTACCTTAATATCGTTACTAAGTTCTACTTCATACTCGAACTATCCCAATAATAGAAAAACTTTCATTATTTACATAGTACATCATTTTGCAAAAAAATGTCCCAGTATAGTCGAGCCGCTTACAAGAAACAAGGAACCGAATATGATTAGAACCGTGGTGGTTCGACACTTGGGAGACGGCTGGAGTGAAAGTAAGTGTTATTCGTTAACTCTCCAGAGCGATGATGTAACGGAAATCCCAAGCAACAGACCTCTCTCTCTCTCTCTCTCTCTCTCTCTCTCTCTCTCTCTCTCTCTCTCTCTCTCTCTCTCTCTCTCTCTCAGCTCGCAATGATGATTAAAAAAAAAAAAGAACTGACAGCATCATCTTCCAAGGAATTCGTCATGCCGGCAAACGAGCCTCGGAGAGGCTTGATTGTTGGTTTGTGCGAGATGGCAACTATATTACTTCGACACCAAGTGCTGCCTGGAAAGCTGAACACTAAGTAACAGAGAAAGTGAACATCGTTGCACTGTTTCTCATCAGATAGATATCATTCAGCTCTTATTATTTGCAATTACTTCCGGTGGAAACTTTTAACACATTTGGCGAACCCAGAAGCCAAGGGGCGGAGTTTCTCATGAGACTAGGTGACCTTTTACGTAAGGAACATGAATGATTTGCACGAATCCGTTAAAATAGACACATAAGGAAAGGCAAATATAATTTGTTCTACCGTTCACCGTATGATACAACTTTCTGCCAACTCCATTTTAAACCAAGCTCTTGGTGTAAGGGAAGTATGAGGCTATATAAATCTGGGACACTGGATGATGAACACTGCCTTCAAACCGAAGTTGCAAGTCATGACTACAGAAAGTACTTTAAAGAAAGTTCGGCATATGTAGTTACATAAGAATACACGTTGTCATCTTAGACACCTGCCTTTAACAGTAGTGGGCAGACATATGTGATGTTTAACTAAACAACAGCTGTGGCTTTTGAGATTCTATAACTGACCAAGCGCTCGAGTGTAACTTATCTTAGAAAAACTCACAGTTTCCATGGTATTCCTTCCCCAATAAAATACCGTTACAGTGACTTACAGAACTTGATAATGGTTAATGCAAACTCCCTCGTTACCTTCTCCATCCAGTCCCACTTTAAATAAATAAATAAATAACGTACTACTAAACTGCTGCACCTGTCGACAGTTACGTTCGAAGATCACCTTCACGAACTCTTTCAATGCTCTCATTCACTCAGACTTTTTCCCTTCTACCAATAAAACTTGAGTCTGGTAAGCCAGCTGTTCGGTCATGCTGTATAGCCGATTAACATTCTTTCTCGCATTTTTTATCTACAACTTTGGATGTCCATCATAGAATCGAAGGAACTTCTGGGACAACAAACAGCCCTCCCTCCCCAACAAAATTTCATTACACATGCGCCTTTTTTTTATCTATATATTGTAAACACGAAAAAATGCACGACCTCTTACACAATTCTGTGGGTGTGGTAATCATTTCCTTCCTAATATCGATCATTCCTCTTGCCTATGCTTGTCGAACATGTCCTTAATAATTCCATCAGAATTTAGAATGTTCCCCAAAGGAAAGGTTTCTAAAAGTAGTCGAGACTCGACGCTCACCGGTCTTTACAAAGCTTTTACCTACGTTAGACTGTCGGCGGACTAATGAATTTGACTGAACAGAGAAACACACACACACACACACATGCACAGTCAATAAAAGGCAATCGGGGTCTCTTTGCATACGTGTCATGACAATGGATTACGTTACCTATGTATCTAACCCAGTGACGAAACTTTTCTATAAATAATATATACATATATATATATATATATATATATATATATATATATATATATATGTGTGTGTGTGTGTGTGTGTGTGTGTGTGTGTGTGTGTGTACATATATAAATGCATGAGAGAGAGAGAGAGAGAGAGAGAGAGAGAGAGAGAGAGAGAGAGAGAGAGAGAGAGAGAGCGGATTGAGAAGAGAGAAGAGAGAATCTCACGTTGTTCCGGTTCATGAAATCCAAATGACTATGATATGATAATTATGTATTTACCGTCTGTTGATATTTCGTGCATCATTATTAAATTCACAAACCTTAACGTTTATCTGCTTTGCACCATCATGGCACAATGTCTTGAGATTTAGGCTGGAAGCAAGGTCGGGAAATATATGAAATTTGCATGACATTCAGCAATGCCTGACCTCTGACCGATTATGCGTGTCTATTATTACGGGCCTGTTACTTTCGAAGTTGTTAAACTGTGTTACAAACCTATTATTAAATTATTCATTAAAGTTTCGAAGCCGTGGTAGACATTAATGCTTCTGGCAAATCACCATGATGGCATGAAGACGGCTTATAACCCAACCCAACCAACATAGGCCTACGTCTAGTACAATTAAACACTCCTGCAGTTAGATTACTGGTTCGCATCAACGTCAAAATCCGAGTTTGTTAATGGTAGCCTGGTTAATTTCAATAGTTACTGTTGTGTTTGAACCTGTCATGATATCAGAGGTATTTGATAATAGTTACGACTTTGGGGTAACGTTATATATATCCGGGAATCAGTAGCACTTCACAATGCCATCCTAATCAGTTCATTTTTCTTATATTTCTGTTCTTATTCGTATAATAACATTTGCTTTATATATCTTTGTTATATAGCTACGGCTCTATTTTTAACTTTTTTTTTTTTCCATAGGCCTATGACCTTTTGATACTGTGGAAGTTTGTGTATGTTTTAAGTTATTTGCTTTTTCGGTTCCCCTATGAGTTTGAGTTTTCAAATTTTGGATGTTATGCGGTTAATATATTTTTTCTCCCGTGACATAGGCCTAGTCTTTATTTAAAACCAGTCACTAAACATATTGCAGATTCCCAATGCTCGGAGCTTAGGCCTATCAAGGAAAAAAATATTATAAGGCAGCTACTGAACATATGACACCTAAAAAAAAACGAATCAGAACAGGTGTCATTCCAGTTTGACAGACCTCTCTCTCTCTCTCTCTCTCTCTCTCTCTCTCTCTCTCTCTTCTCTCTCTCCGTAAACAAAGCAGCATGACAAGTTTTAAAGCTCATAAAAAAAATTTAAACAATAAAACATTAGATAATTATTTGAAATCTATAAAAATTAAGGCATAAGCTAGATAATGCTTATATATATATATATATATATATATATATATATATATATATATATATATACTATATAGCATAATATATATATACCAATACAACTCAAAAATATCTGGACCTACAATAATTCATATACTTATAAATGTAATAATATAAGTATATATATATATAATATATATATATATATATATATATATATATATATATATATATATATATATATATATAAAAAAAATCACTAATGCAACTCAGAAATATCTGGACTTACAATGATTCTTTCCAGTCACGTCCACCTGACACGTCGGAGGAGCACAGACAGACAGACCACTTTCGAAACTTCAGTTGCGTGTAAACTCACTGGATAACCCTGACTGAACTTTCTTCTTTTGTATGGAAGAAAGTTTCCAGGTTGTCGTACCGCAAGGCGAAAGAGAAAGTTAAGCGATCTTTCGGCGATTTATTTTACTATTTGCGACTACGCGTGAAGACAGAATTTGTCGGTTTAAGATTATTATTGATGTGTATCGCAAATCTGAGACGATTAGGGCTAGGAAAATTCGCCGGAGAGTTGATATCGTACGTCTGGCAGCCCTGATAGCTCGCGCACCCGTAACGAGGTTATGTTTTGATCTTAGAAAAAAATAAGAGGCAAAATTCTGATCTTATACTATTGACCTCGCAAATAGCCCTTACGATTTATCTTTGCGATATAATCGTCATTATGAAGTTTCTGTTGATTTTCACCTTAGTATCCTTCAATGCAGTTTAATGTTTTTTTTTCTCTCTCTCCACTTGATTATCATTTCGAGAACAACATGACGATGGATCGTGTCTCTTCAAGTGTTTACAAATATCTCTCCTTCATTATCAGGGCTGTACCTGTGGGAGAGTAATAATGCATTTTTATTTGATACGGAACAAGATACTTGGAGCCTTCTTTTTTATGGAAACATGCTAATAAAGGGACTATATGACGCATGTATAGTACTCTATGAAAAAGCAGGAAACCCGTATTAAAACGGCAAATGGAGATGTAGTAGGCTTATAATAGCGGAGTCTCTTTCCACTTTGCAGAAGTGAAACATGTAAGTACAATGACGCTGCATTTTCATGATTACGGACACGGGATCTCGGAGAATCCACAAGTGGGTGGCGGAATAACGTCTGTCACAAAAGGATTTCCTTCTTCTTGCAAAATACACAGCAAGTTCGAGAAGCAGTACGGTGTTTCACAGATAGTTTTAGACACATTGCGTCTGTTCCTCAGAGTAGGAATATTTGTGATGATACGTAACGGTTCGTTAATTGCTGTTTAATATTGTTCCTTTTTTTTACGTTAATGATACAGAGGATTAAATTGGCAAGTCCCAACCCCAGTTCAGTACTGAATTTTGCTTGAAGAGGATTATAAGGACTAGTCCCAAAACCAGTTCAGCATTGAAATGCCTTACAAAAACATATAAGCAATCCTGCACCCTATTCGTTGAAGGACTTTTTTTCTCTCTTTTATTTAAAAAAATACATTTTAAAGTTCATTTTACAATTCAATACACATACAATACATGTAATTTATGTATAAAACCAACAAATATATAATCATAATATTTTTTTATAGATCAATATACTTAAATTTACAATCTGAAGTGCATCACAGTTTACGATGGCAGTTAATTCATTTAAATATATTCTCAACTAATTTCTTAAGAACCTTGGGTATACCCTGGGCGTTTGCAAAACCACAAAATTACTAACTTTTATTCATAGCTATCACAGCGAGTCAAAGCACTCAAGATATGTTAACAAAACTGCTGCTTTTGCCTTCATCGTGGTCTTTTTTTCTTTTTTTTTCTTTACTGGAGATAACTTACATTAAGGGACCTAATCTAATCAATACAAAAAAAATATTTATATCAAAATTCAGCGATAAGGTTCTTGAAAAAAAAGATGTAGAAGAGACGGAAGCATGAAGAGCACTAGGCTGATGTACTTACGAATTTTGGAATGGTCGTGTTTATACGGAAAAGAAGCGCGCGCCCAAAATGAGCGTGTGTGTGTGTGTGAAAGAGAGAGAGAGAGGTTACTCTGTCTCCATGATACACGGCTGTATACTGGGTAGGAAAAAAATTATGGTCCAGACAAAAAACCAAATTGTGAACCACACAAGCAGTGTGTCATTCTTCCCAGTGAAAGCTGCTTACTCTCCAAGAAAATAAAATAGAAAAAATAAATAAATAAATAAATAAGGCGAACGGGGAAGACGGCGCGAAGCGGTATATTGTAATTAAAAAAACAAATAGATCTGATGAAAACGTGAGCTCGCATATGGTGAGACTAGATCATCCTTGTAATCCTATCAACGAATGTGTTTAGTGGATGAGATACCACACTATTGTTTCCCCTCAAATGTTTTACTATGTATATCGATAATCTCCCATAAAGTTCAGTTAATTTCCAGCTTCTGAAAGAAGCCTGGTATCTCCTACAGGCGAGTAGCCACAAGGGGGAATCCCAGATACCAACTCGCTCACTATGGTGGTTTAGGCCTATCGCAACTGTCAACGTCACTCAGCCTTCCGTCAGAAAGGTTTCAATGTCATTTTGAGAAGCTCTCACAGCAGCGCATTGCAAGGACATCGCCCACTGACTTTATGTCGTGGAAATGAAAAGCTCGGGCGTTAGAGGTACATAAATAAAGTCCGTCCGCGTAGGGTAGTATAATCGAGTGAAAGTGAACTGGCCGTTCTCACTGTCCCTACCTACACTACATCCGGCATGGCGTTTGGTTGTTTCGTTAACTTCTAACGGTATATTTTCTTCGATGAGCCAAGCTGGATCTCTGCTTGTTTCCATGCACACTCACGCACATTATGGTATCCTGTGATACTTTTCCATGACGAGTCATAAACGCCGTAAGTAGTGAGGCGCTGCTGCTTGTAGTACGATGAGTCACATAGTCTAGGCCTTGAGGGGATACAGTTATGGAAAGTACAAAAATACTTCCACAAAGTAAATTCCATGAACAGCAAAATCCCTTTCGTCTTAATACTGACCTCAGGGCAGAGCTGAAAGAGTGGGTGTTAAACATATAATGTTTAATAATGGTCTTCCACAATCGACCAACAAACCACTGTCTTGGATTGTCGCTGATTTCCGTTCAGTGTTGAGCGATTGGCGGCTTTTCATTTGCGAATATTTTCTTTTTCTCTTTGTAAAGAATGTTTTTGCACACACACACACACACACACACACACACACACACACACACACACACACATATATATATATATATAATATATATATATATATATATATATATATAATATATATATATATATATATAGATATATATATATGCAAATACTACAGAAAAATTATAGACAGAAATCCAGGCGCTTTCCTGGAAAAAGAATTGAACTAATTCGTAAGCAACTTTCGTCTTAAAGTACCCTGACCATATAATGAGAAAGCAATTCACAAAGCAAACGTAATTTTCTACCGACCCCCTAAAGACAAGACCAAAGATACACCCAACATTAAAATAAAAATTCCACGCCTGGACATGATTAAGACGGTGACTCAGACCCTAAGAAAATCTAACCCTTTTGCATTTACTTACCCAAACACCTTAACCAAATCCCTGATTAACGTCCAACAAAAGACATCCCCTAAGGACACCAGGGTTTATCAAATCCCATGCCAGGACTGTGACCAATCTTACATCGGATTTACAGGTAAATCACTTCCCCAGAGATTAATACAACACAACGGTCAGTTAGGTATGGACAACAGAACTCAGCTATTTCAACCATATAAATGAAAACATAACCATAGAATAAACTGGAATTTGTCACGTATAATTTATAGCAGCAATTGCCGGTACAAGAGTCAAATGATGGAATCGGCCTTAATAAAAGAGAGGCAGGTAATGAACATCTCAAAAGGAGCATGGGTTTCAGATACGATCGACAAGATTTTCATTCAACCAACGCTTAAGAAGATTAAAGGAAGATTATCAGCGGGGGTGACCTAAATTGGCTTGCCGTGGTGGACCTCTTGGTATAAATACCACCTTTTCTGTAAACTTTTCTCATTCATCTACCTAAAGAGGGAGACAGCAGTCTCTGAAATATAGTACTTTTCTCTCTATATTTTGGTGTTTTTTATGGGCTCCTTTTATTAGATGGAATTCTGTTGTAACAAAACATTTTTACCAGTCATATATATATATATATATATATATATTATATATATATATATATATATATATATATATATGCTTAAAAAATCACAGTAGATGCGCGGGACTTCATTAAATAAGCGAATACCCCTGCGAATACCACAGGAAAATGATGGGCAGAAATCCAAACGCTTTCGCCTTTACTATGACAATGTCTTAGTAAAGACGAACGAAAGCGCCTGGATTTCTGCCTATCATTTTTCTGTACCATTTGCTTATATATATATATATATATATATATATATATATATATATATATATATATATAATATATATATATATTTACATATATATATCATATATATATATATATATATATATATATCAATATATATATATATATGTGTGTGTGTGTGTGTGTGTGTGTGTGTGTGTGTATATATATATATATATATATATATATATATATATATATATATATATATATATTTTATATAAGCGAATACCACAGAAAAATGATAAGCAGAAATCCAAGCGCTTCGTAAAGACGAAAGCGCTTGGATTTCTGCCTATCACTTTCCTGTGGTATTCGCTTATATAATGAAGTCACGCGCATCTATTGTGATTTTCTAAGCATATATACATACATATATATATATATATATATATATATATATATATATATATATATTACCCCCCCTCTATTCCCTAAACTACACAAAACTGGGAACTCTTACCTGTTGCCAACGGTGCCCTGTCTGTAAGATGTCACGAGGCTTATTAAGACTGCGTAAATACAAAATATCATTTATTTCCCAAAGCAATTGGTTATAACAAAGAACAAAATGATTAACAAGTCATAATGGCACAAATACCCAAATCTGCCATAAAGAAAAACAATAAGATAACATTCTACCTTCCGGACTAAGTTACACTCTCAATCCCCCAAAACAAGTCACACTGTCTAGTATTGGTCAATTAGAGAATCCCATTCCTAATCAACCATGGAATCGGACCCATCTGTAATAAAGATAATAGTTATATAGACACCCCCACGTCACTCTTTTCAAAGTATTTACGTAAAGAGAATATTTCCACACTTCTCTCTCTTTCCCAAAAGGTAACAGATTTTCTAAGTTTTTTTAAAGAACGTGTCTTACCTTTTCGATGGGCGTTTTCTCCCGACACTTAGGGTAACCGCTTGTTTCTCTCCTTGCACAAAGAATGCGTCTTCCACAAGTACCCTGAACCAGTAGGCCTGTAATACGCGTACAAACGAATGCACATGCCTCGCAAACGGGGAACGCCTCTGAGACAAGTTGCTTGTTCAGCAAATACCATTCTCTCTCCGGTGACTTTGCAGTGTACCACCCTTGTCTCTAGGCAAGCAGAGCTATGTGACTTTATTATATAAAACACTTTAAACATATTTATTAAGCCATTCCCCCTCTTTCACCTCTTTAGATATTATTATATATATAATATATATATATTTATATCTATATATATAAATATATATATACTATATATATATATATATATATATATATATATGCAAAAAAACACTCTTTCCAAAGAGAAAAAGAAAATATTCGCAAATAAAAAGCCGCAATCGCTCAACACTGAACGGAAAATCAGCGACAATCCAAGACAGTGTTTGGTTGGTCGATTGTGGAAGACCATATTACATATAGACCAATGCTGCACTGGTTCCTGCTGCCACTTCTTATGGCTGCACTCTTTATGGCTTTCTTTAATGGTGAACACTTGATATCACTCTTTGAGAGCCGCAAATGTTTCTTTGGGGAAATTTTTTTTTCTTTTAATAAGCAATTATTGAACTAACTTTGATCATTTACTGGGGAAATACTTTCTGCGCTTATACAGTTAATCACTGATACGTATTATCAGATAAATAGGATGACAATAATTGGAATAAAATATACTAACTGGCAACCCCACGAGTTTCTAAAGAAGTCCGATCAATTCTGAGATTTGTCGCTTCACTTCTGGAACTTACTGTACTTTCCAAAACTGTATCCCCTCAAGGCCTATATATAGACTATGTGACTCATCGTACTACAGGGGATAAAAACGTGATTTAAGATGTATACAGTATTTGGTCGCAAGGAACGTGAAATAACAGCATAAGATCTCTTGCCCTTCCTTTTTTTTTTTAAACGTTACCTCACTCATTTAAGCTTGTTCGTGAAACTATAATGGTCCGAGCGGGGAAAATGAAAAAAGAAGAAGACGAATCATTTTGGAACGCGAAATGAATTTCGTTCGGGGAAATCCAGCGGTGTTTCAATACGATTTCAAAGCATCCATTAAACGTTCAGGAAAAATAGTTAGTCCCGTTGGATGACTTCAGATCCTGCCTTCATATTCCCGTTATATTTTGTTGTTGCCTTAATCCCACATAAGCCTACTTTTTTATTGTTTGAAAATAAATGTCCAGGAATGATTGATATGAGGAAACTCTTACATTTCATAAATGAGAAGGGGTGTGTGGATACTGTAGGTCTAGAGCAGCTCTGTGCGGGTATACGGATAGTAACTACTTATTGTGTCACATGAATTGTTATGTATCGATATGATAACCAGGATATTTATAGATTTTGTCAACGTAGTTTTAGATAAAATTCTGCATGGCTGAAAATTATTTCAAACGAATGAAGGTATATATCACTCATGACTGAGATACGTACGTGGCTGATACGTGTTGATTGAACGTAATTAGTCATGATACATGCCACTTGTTCCTGTCTCGTTGTTACATTATGCATTTTTCTATTTTATTGATATTTAAACTCTAACGTTGAATAAATTCGTATCTTTATCTCTTGGAGTCTGTAATATTTCTTAGCTCTGGATATGAAAATTAGTCCTATAGACCAAACACTTAAGGCAAACATCAAACCATTTCCCGTGAGAAATAGCGTGTATATGACAGCTTTCGGTTACGATCAATAATTTCTTTAACATTTTCAAAGCTGCGCATTGAAGGAAAACTATGGTGTAGTGTGTGTGTTTACGTGTCTTACCAATATTTATCTATATTTGTTGAATATATTGTACTTTTTTATCCCTAGGCTTATGCCCATGAGAGCTAGAATTCAATTTTTAAAAAAAAGTAATTTTGATGGAGTAAATCCCACTGACGGCCCCTCATACAACCAAGATAAGAAATAATACTCACCAATTTAAATTTTCATATTACACAGAGCACGAAATATCCCGAAACTGCAAAATAAATCGTTACAGTAGGCCGATAACGGTATCTGTTGGTATGAGAAGTGTTTACAACTTTTTAATGCACGATAAAACTTTTTTTTTTTTTTAAGAATTCGGTTGATAAAGCATTCGTCAATTTATCTCTATCCTTTGCTCTCACGTGTCATCATTGACACTGGGTGGGCATGCGTCGGTTTTTGCTGTTCAGGGCAAGGTCTAGACCGTAGACTCTAAACCTTGGTTCAGGGCATGCGTATACTCACGTTCACTATTGACGAGTTAATATTACCAGTGATGTGTTAAATTCGACGTATTTGAGCAACAGACTATACCGTTTTATTAATTTAATGTTTTAAACGAAGAAAGCCACATCATGCCACGTGGACATCTTTCGAAAACACAAGTTCGATTCGTGGTTCAGGTGATGGGTCTAGCTGTGGCCAATGTTCTTGCGCACCTTGACTAGACGCATAGAAATCAAAATGGAAACAATATGTAGTTTTTAACCATAGTGGCTCCGCGGTCTTCTGTGAAACGCTTGAATGGAAGGACTGCAATGATCTGGAAGTGCTAGTAATGATAAAACAGGAGCCACACCTCCCCGATGGGGAAAGGTAGGTATAGTACAGGCTTATAGCTGCGTTATATCAGCAACATAAAATGGCCAAAGTTATATTAATGGCGCGATTTATTGTTAGAAGATCGAAATGGATAATTGATCATAGCTTCTAAGTAAATAAAGAGAATATCTGAGGAGTTTATTTCACGAAATAATGTGAGAAGTTGCGGCCTGCCTGGTGGTTACCTACCACTGGGTCCAGCCGCCATATTCCATTGAGGGGCAGATGAGGAGTTTGATCGGGTGTAAATTTGATATAAGTGAGAGACTGGATTACTTTTTGGTTTCAAGAGAGAGAGACTCTCAATAGGAAATGCTCACCACCACAGTTAATTAACTATCAGATACTGCTTACGCCTACGGTGACCTGCCGGCTTGTGACAGATCACGCCCATATATATATATATATATATATATATATATATATATATATATAATATATATATATATATATAGGTGTTAGTAGAGTGATTCGACGTGCTGCTTATGAACCTTCTTTACACATGAGACATATGAAGCAAATAGCCATGTGGAAGTTATCTGCACCGGGCACTCATCCACCAGTATTTGATCAGATAGGCGGTGTCACTCAGCGTCACGTACCCAGAGTTGAATGAACTGATGCCCCCAATGTTACGTCATTGGTCTAGGGTTGTCTGTCATGGTATACATACCATCTGGGTATCGTGACAGTTAGTACTAGTAGCCCTCGTGGGCGACAGCGTGAAAATATTATGTCGTAATGAGGCGTGTGAGGGGATGGGGGGGAGGGGGGAAACGAAAGGAACCCACAGCATAGCAACGAAACATGAAAAACTTTGGATCAAAACAAGGAACGTGCCGTGCCGTCTGGCTAAGTTCATCCACCCACCCTAGACCTATAAAGGCGCACGCATACCCACCTTGAGAGAGAGAGAGAGAGAGAGGAGAGAGAGAGAGAGAGAGAGAGAGAGATTGGCAGCACCCAAACATTGAGCTTAGCCAAAGTCTCTGCCTGCCAAGAATAGCTTGTTCATAAATACGCTGGCATTAATTTTCCACGTTTTATTTGTTAGCGAACAAAACATCTTGTTTTGCATTCTGTCTCGTTTTTTGCAAAGATGAATGACTGCTGAAACCACTGCTGAACATATTATAGTTATCGAGACTGTATACCGGTCATTGGGAATATGCCGTGTCATTTATTTATTCTTAAAACTGCATATATAGACGCAACCTTGGTCCTTGTCCAATGACACACGTCGAGCGCAGGATAGATCTGGGCGCGTACCAACGGATACAATAATACGAACGGGTTTACCTTTGTCCCCTTTGCCCTGTCTCTGACACGGCAGGTAGACAGACAGACAAAGCTCTTTACTGTATTAAAAAGAAGAAGAAAGTCACGCTCGACACAGCAGATGAGCAGAAGTTGCTTAGCTGAACTGAATGAAATACCTTGCGGGTACACGAACGAAAAAGCCGACGTTATGTAGACGAAACATGTTATCAAGTCTTGCAACAGTAATAACAATTATATGTGGGTTACATCTCTTTTGCACGATTTAAATTATTGTTTATCTCGTCCATTTTACTCGACATTTTCATCGCCTTTTTCAACTTCCATACCACGATTACATAGATCGTGGTCTTCTTCAGTAATGGGAGTAAGTTGGTCTTTAAACTAGCACAAGATAATATTTGAAAGGGTGTATAAAGCCTCGTGTAGACCTCAGGTTTCTCCGCCTTCCAACGGAAAGTGTTGCGGGTGGAATCAGGTATGTCGCTTATCTGCTGACTTTTTATTTATTTATTTATTTTTTCTCTCTCCTTTGTCTCTGCCAGACGGATGAAGTTCGGTCTGGGGCTGTCGTACACCGACGCTAATATTATGGAAGAAAATGGGAATTTGGAGTCTGAAAGATCTAAATAAAAATTTAAGCTGAACTTGGCTGCTTGTAGACCTCATAAGTTCCCAGTTCTGACGTACTTAAAAATTGCTGTTTAACTTTCTTTATTGTTTTGTTGTATTCTGTTCTTTAACGTAAAAGTATTCCATGATCTTACATTTTTCCACAGCTATCTTAGCATTTATTGTTCCACATGGATCTCTGCAGAGTTTTGGTTGTAAATAATACAATTAAACCTTAGTACTGGTAAGAGGCAATGTTGGCATGATCTAGAAACTAGACCTATTCTGTAGGCCTTGATCTCTAAACGATCTATTTGGTTTCTACGATGCTCAACTCTGTGATGTTTCAGTTAGAATTTCCTCAAAATTCTCCAGAGATTTAGCTAATTCTCCAAATCAGATCAAATCTCCCTTACCAAGACTTTTTTAATAAAAAAAATACACTTTAAATGTCATTTTACAATACAACACATATACAATATACGTAATTTATGTACAGAATCAACAAATAGTTAGTTATATATAGCTCAACATACTTGAATTTACTATGTATATACATACATATACCTATACACTGTATATATCTTCAGTGTGCCTACGTGACCAGTACTACCATTAGGCGCATGAGGGAAATTCACCATTATAAAAAAAAAAAAAAAAAAAAAAAATCTCCGGTTTACCTAAGTTTCCCCAAAAACGTCCCCAATTAAGGGACAAAGTAGGAACTTCGTTTACCTAAGTTTCCCCAAAAACGTCCCCAGTTAAGGGACAAAGTAGGAACTCTGGAGTGGCAAGCTGTGCATGCCGGCTGCGTGCGAGGTTTTTACTATGAGGTTTTACGCTCAAGGTCGAGTGAATATTATCGTTCAAAAAGGCGTGACGGCGTCCTCTCGACGATGAGTCGATCGGCTGCCAGAGTCGACAAATGATTATTGTTTTACTGAACAGAGAAGATGGGAAAATGGATGGTTGAATGTTGTCATGTGATTCGTCCCTGTAACATGTGTGAATTATTATTATTATTATATTATCTATGGACCTCGTAAACGGTGTGACATATCCCAGGCTACTTGAGACATTACCAAACGTTGCCTACGGATAAATTACATTCCAAATGAAACTTTATTCACGATGGACTACTGTCAGTAAAACTTGTAGGTTAGGAAGGGATGACTCAAGGAAGATTTGGTTAGAATTCGAGATGGCTCGGGATATAGGTCTAGGATTTATTTATTTATGAACTTAATTTGTTTATTTATATTCCGTTTTTTTTTGTTTTTGCGTTAACTGTCATACATCAACATCATCCTGAAAAATACCCCAAAAATTGGTGGGGAGTGAATTTAGTCTAAAAGAATCGTAGAATGATAAACGAAACAAAGCGTGATCCGACCTGCCGCTTAATCAGGGCGCGTGCTAAAATCTCTACTGTCAAATAGAGCGTTGCTTCACCAACGAAAATTAAAACAAATGCGTTATATTTTATTAGAAATGGTTGTTCTGTAGTGTTTAACACACACACACACACACACACACACACACACACACATATATATATATATATATATATCTATATATATATATATATATATATATATATATATATATATATATTATATTACATTTTCATTCTAATCAATAAATCATAAATATCCTATCGTAAAATTCCTGTATCTTTAACCCGACGCGAAACACCTTTTTCAGACCTTTTATAGACTTTTCCATAGACTTATTCTAACCAACCCCCACCCCCCCAACAACAACAGCAAAGTAGTTTGTAGTCTTACTCCCCGAGTAGGCGAAAACCTCCTTTGCTCTCTGGATGTTCAGCTCGACGAGACGACAACCCCAAGGACCTCTCCTGCGAACAGAGAGACTTGGTCGAATTGTGGATTCCGTCCACGTACGAAGTCGTTCTCCTGTTATGAAGAGGAGATAGGTCGACGGGCTTGACGTATGGCATACTAAAACTCATGCTTAGACTCAATATTCCTAAGAGTGTCCTATTTGTTTCTTTATTTCCTTGTTGAAGAATGACAAGGGGTTTTGAAAGAGAGGCAATCTGGTACTCTTGCCTGTACCAGGTCACGAGAAAGCGAGAATGAACAGTGGAATAATCAACTAGACTTATTCTAAAGCTAGGCTGTGTGCATACGTTCAAATCCTGATAAGGGTAATATAAGTGCTTTATGGTTCAATTTCATCTACGGGCTGCTCTGTGAGCAAGAAATCCGCGCTGGCATAAGGCCAGCTTAATCAATAAAACATCAGTTCACTTTGTTCGTAAGTTGAACCAAAACAATTCCTCGTTGTCAAATCTGCGTCTCTTCATTTGAGACCAAATCGTGGGCCCGAATTTTTCCTATTTGATGTTCAACTTACAACAAGCCGGTTGTTCTAACTTGTATGACGACACGAGCAGATAGTTGGTAACTCTGGGGCTGCTTTTTGTGTTAAAAAAAATGGATATATAAAAAGCTGCGAACAACCACGGCCTAGCTAACTCCTCGGTGCTCATCTCCCGGTAACTGGTTTTTCTTCGTCTAGAAAACAGAGGAGCCTAAGATGTCTGCCTGGTTTATTTTATTATCATTATTATTATTTTCACCCTTGCATGATTGCACCATCTCAGCCTAACACCTTCATCTTATCCAGCACGTCCATTAACCGATGCGTTTGAATATTACGTTTACTCCGGCTTTACTGCGTCTCTTCAAATGGAAATCTTGGAAATAAAAGATTTATTATGAATTAAACGAGATCCAGGGAAACGTGTCTAGAGTGCAGGCCTACTGTCCGCAGTTTCTTCAGAGGGAACAATGTTTGGTTGCTAACGTCAAAATTCTACCCCGTTTCCTTTTGGAGTATAGAGAGCAGTGTTTGATTTTATGATTGTGCTCGTCAATCGAATACGCTTATTGGCGTCTTCTTGCTTCTTGCCACCAAACTGCGCAAAGTAGTTGATAAATATTCTAGGTGCACAGCAAGTCAAATGAGAATATATAAATAAATAAATAAATAATCAAAACCAACTTCCTTTACGCAGAGGATTCTCACCAGATATACATTGGTCTATCAACACGGATTTAAAATCATATATGTCTACCCAGACCAGGTGAATATTATTCAAAACAAAATGTTTCTCTGCTATCCGAAACTTATATACAGTATTTACAATATAAACAAAATCAAAGGTTTTGCTTCGCCCCCCATTTTAGTCTCATAAAGAAAAATTCGGTCTAGCGGTGACAGTAACTGCGTTTGTTTTTCTCTTGGTTTACTGAGTAATGATAGTGGTATGAGTATTAATTCGTCATTTTTGTAAAGAAAAGGGGTATACTCAGTAAAGCAACCTCTACTTTAAATGAGCGAACCGAGTAACCAATTAACAAAGTAAAGCAAAAAAGAAATAGTAAAAAAAAAAATAGTCGCAAGTTAGCCTTGTAGGACCCCTCTACCTCTGTGTCCTCCAAGGTCCCCCCCCTCCCCCAGAGTAACCGCAAACCAAGGACTCCTTTTGAATGACTGGTACGCGGAGGCCGTATATCGTTGTTATAACAGAGTTTATCTTCAACCTACGGTCCAGAATTCTAGAAAAAGCTTCAACCAAAATCGAAGTCCTTCATTCCTCACGCTGTTGGACTATGTGGAACAGCGAAGATGCAATAATACTATTCTCCTTGCATTTTTTTTATACAGTTTTATCTATTCATCTATCATTTATTTTAGATAAGGGGTATCTCTTCTTTCTGTATTTCCCTTTACTTCCTCTTACTTCTTGCTAATGACACCACCGCATTTGGAAGTTTGAATTTCAAGTCAATGGCTCCAATGGGCTTGTTCCATATGAATAGGTTTCATCTGCTGAGCAATAATAACAATATAGGTCTAGAGGACTGCAAATTGGCATGTTGATCATCCACCCTCCAATCACCACATATACCAAATTGCAGCCCTCTAGCCTCAGTAGTTTTTATTTTTATCTAAGGTTAAAGTTATCCATAATCGTGCGTCTGGTAAAGATATAGGACAGGCCACCACCGGGGCGTGGGTGAAAGGTTTCAAGAAAGCTCATACAGAAAACTCGATTGAGCCTAAAAAACTTCAGTGCATTTTCTACTGGTTTCTTTCGTATCAGTAGAAGTTTGTCGAGAGGTGGACTTATCGAAATGTAATAATAATAAAATAATAATAATAATAATAATAATAATAATAATAATAATAATAATAATAATAATTGTATTATTATTATTATTATCATTATTATTATTATTATTATTTAATTGAAAATCACTCATCTCTCTTTATCTCTGACTGACAAATACTCACTCTGAAGATTCACTCCCTTTATGTTTCAGTCTATAGACTCTCACAGTGAACTCTCTCAATACTGAGAAGTAATATCTCTCTCTCTCTCTCTCTCTCTCTCTCTCTCTCTCTCTCTCTATATAATAATTAATAGAATATATTATAATATATACATCTATATATATATTTAAAAAATATTGCTGCTTTCAAAATACATATATCCCCTCTTAGACTATATAAAATGTTATGTAGAATTTTGACAACATTTTTTCAGATTTCTAGATAGTTTAAAGACAGGATGTTTTAAATGTGTGTTCAGATTTCGCATAACATATTGTAAAAGAATATATAACGTAGAATGTAGAAAGAGAGAGATTTTCTTTGTCCATTCGAAACTACGATTGTTTCCCTATTATGTCAGCGCTGTGAGATTAGAGGAACTCCGAGATCTCTGTTTGCTTCCCTAATCTGTCAACACGTTTGATAAGCGAGCTTGAGTCTTCATTGTGTTTTGGGATTCTGTCATCACATATGATAAGGGAACTTCTGCTTCGGTCGATCGAGTCGAGTACATGTCTTTTTTTAACAGACTGGTCTCGTACGCGTATGTCTTTGCCGAGTGCCACATGCAGATTACACATTTTGTATGTAAAGTTGCATAGATTCAACTTCTAGAAGCATTATTGCCCAAAACTTTTTGTATCATCTCCAGTCCAGCTTCTGTAAGGGAGAAGTTTTTCATTCGGCCTTAAAGACTCAAACCGTTCACATCTCTCTCTCTCTCTCCATCGCATAGCACTTTTGATTTTAAAAGTAACGTAACGATTTCGTACTTATTGAATGGTCACTCGTAACTTGTAATTTTCAGATTTGATATTTCTTAGAGTTTATTTATTGTTATTTAGTAATTTTTTGTGGAATCTGAACAAACATTGTTGAGTAACGGCGCCTGGTTTTGTGAAAGTGTGAAACAAGCCTGCAGCAAAGAAAGAAGTTGGTATACCAAAAAGGTAAAGTGTGTTATATTTTTATTAGTTGCAACTAATAACTGATAGGAACAGTGGTTAGGTAAAAACTAATAACTGATGGTTACGGTGGTTGGAGAGAAACTATTTACATTTTACACATTGCAAGTTTTTGTGTTTTGTGTTTATTCATTTGAAGTGATTTTTATGTTTTGTGCATTTGTCCATTTTCTTATTGAAGTGTGTCTTTTTATTTTACGTTCTGTGTGATTAATGCTTTTTGAGATTTGGTATTGTCCACATTTTTCTGTATTTTCATTTGCATTTACAATTCAATTGCCTTAGTTATTTTCATTAATTAATCGTTGCACATTTAATTAAATTTAACACTTGTGAATTCATTTGCATTTACTTAGAATTCTTTTCAAGTTTTATTATTGTTTAGCACTTGTGAATTAATTTCCAAATTTCAATTATTGCCTAACTTTTGAATTTTGATTGAATTAATATTCTTGAATTTTGTGATAAATTAATTTTGATTTAATTTTACTTAATTGATTCAAGAATTAATTAAACTTTACTGTTTTCAAGTAACAGTAATTTTCCCTGATATTGTGAATTTCACTTATAAATTTTGAGTTTAATAATAAATTTTTGCATTTAAAATTTTTGTAAGTGTTTTCATTTCTGACCAGTATATTTGCATTTGATTATATTGATGTTAGGTAGAAACATAGAGTGGTAATTGATCTGTTTTCCTTCAATTAACTTGAAGTGACTTAGAACCAGGGAAGTACGTAGACTTCTGAAATCAGGGAAATGCTTAGACTTTTAAAGTTGTTGATGGAGTGATGCCCTTTGATTAATTTACAAGATTACTTACAAGATTACCTCACACCTGTTTTGATGAACTTAGTCTGATTTTCTGCAATACTGGTAAGTTGTTAAGGGATCACTGTTGCCTGTAGAGCATTCAGTCGATTAGTACCTGTGATGAGGGTTCAGGTGTCTGGCTTTTGTGAGGTATCAGTTAATGAATGGTAAGTGTAGTAGCCAGATACTTGGCACTTCGTCACAAGTAATTAATGGCGCCCAGAGACCCGGGAAAGCAGATTTCATTATCACTCTAGTATATACTGGTGGTGTTAGGGATATGTTTTGTTAGGAGAGTGACCATATAGTTTTGTTTTGCATATATTGTCTTGAATTGTAAGTTGATAACTTAGAAGAAAAATGGCTCAGTTCAAGGCTCAGGAATTTTTAGCAGCCCCTTCCATCCACGTTTTATCTGAAACCACTCTGACTAAAGCACAGTGGAGTGCTTTAGCAGTGGCATGTGGTGGTTATGTGTCTACTAGTATGGTAAAGGCACAAATAAGATGTATTGCAATGGAATTATTGATAAACTCTGGTAGAATAACTGATGAAGATGAGTTAGAATTGGCTCAAGAATTGTTGAATGTAGCATGTGCTGATCTTATGAATAAGCAAGCAGAAAAGAAGGAGAAAAGTGATGCAGAGTTAGAGCTTAGACACATTGGAGCAGAAGAGAATTTGATTAAGCTAAAAATGCTTGCTGAAAGAGAGAGAATGCAAGCTGAAAGAGAAAGAATAGACAGGGAAAACAAGAAAGAAGAGAAAGAGAAGAAGAAAAAGCCGCAGAAGAGGAAAGAGAAAGGATAAAACAGGAAAGAGAAATCGCAAGACATGAAAGGGAGATGGAATTGATAAGAGCTAGATCCACATTACCTGTAACACTGTCTAACCCTAACCAAGGTAATCAAGACCCTGCATTTGATGTAGTAAGAGTACAGAAGTTAATCCCTAAGTTTACTGAAGAAGCTCCAGATGAGTTTTTTGATCACTTTGAGAAAGTGGCTTCAGGTATGGGATGGCCAGAGGATAAATGGTCAGTTTTGCTACAAAGTGTCTTGATTGGTAAAGGGAGAAGTGCTTATCTAGCCTTAACAGCTGATGAGTGTAAAGACTACAAGGTACGTAAACACAGTGTGCTACAAGTTTACCAGATGACCCCAGAGTACTACAATGAAAGATTCAGAAATTTAAGAAAAGATGAGAGGGGAACATTCTTAGATTATGCTTACAAAGTGAGAAGGTGTTTCAAACGTTGGTTAGGAGCTGCTAAAGTTAAAACTTTTGATGAGTTAGAAGAGTTACTTGTTCTTGAACAGTATCTTAAAGGAATTCCTGAACATATAAGAGCCTATTTGAGAGAGAAAGAGAGAGAGAGAGAGGTGAAGAAACTTGACAAAGCTGCTACACTGAGTGAAGATTACAATATAATCAGTAGTAAACGTAATTACAATGTCAAGTACCCGAGTCAACAACGCCCAGGTTTTAAGTCTTATACAAATAACAGGAACAAATTTAATGGGAAACCTACAAGTGATACTACCAAGAGTACACAAGCTAATACAACTCAGCAAGCTAATGTGAAATCCTCATCTAGTTTTTCAAGACAGTTACAGAAACCTAATGTTGTCTGTTTCAAGTGTGGAAGAATAGGACACTACAGTCAAGAGTGTTACCGGAATCAATAGCAGTCAAAGCCAGTTGGTCAAGTTGTGAAAGGTGACCAGGTGAAACAAACTACGAAGAACAATGTGGGAAAGAATCAGCCTCCAGAGAAGAATGAAACTAAACAAGCTGAATGTTTAGCAACCAGTGGAAATGTTACCTCAAGCAGTGAGTGGCTTAGCAGTGTGGAGGCTTTTAAGCCATATATCTATGAGGGTATGCTGTCAACTCAAGAAGGAAGTATGCAGGTACCAGTCAAGATATTACGTGATACAGGGAGTAACCATAGTGTGGTAGTACGTGGCTCTCACCCTCAGTTGGAGAAGAGTCTCACAGGAGATTCAGTTATTTTGAAGGGTATAGGAGGAGAGGAAGTAACTCCTATATGCCGCTTACACCTGTCATGTGAATTGGTGACAGGGAATGTTGATTTTCCTGTAAAGGACTCACTGGCTGTGGAAGGTGTACATGTTCTGTTGGGAATGAAGTTGGTGGTGTGCCATTTATTCCTTGTCCTGTAGTGACAGACAAACCATTGAGGATTAGTCCTACAGTAGAATTGGAGAAGAATAACCCCCACCTGTTTCCTAGTTGTGTAACTACCAGAAGTATGAAGAGGACTACGACTGCAAGTGAAGAAACTGAGGATTTGCACACCCAAGAAGGATCAAGTGAAGGATCTTTGAGCTTAGAAGAATTGTTCCAGGGAAGTGAAGTTTCCCATAGTGCTGACCAAGAAGAGATTTCCCAAGAAGATGAAGACGACGACGATGAAGAAGAACCTGATGTTCCTGAAGAGACTCCGAGTAGTCAAAGTGTTACTGAAGACAGTAGTGAAACTACAGTAGCTGAGTTAGCAGATATTGAGAATTCAACCCTAGAAGTTGGTCAAGTGACAAGAGAGAAGCTAATGGACTTGCAGAAGAAGGATGCATCGTTAACTGATTTATTCTTCAGAGTTGTTGATCGAGAAGAGATACAACAAACTCCTACCTGTTATTATCTGAAGGAAGGTTAGCTGATGAGAAAGTATAGACCTACAGATATACCAGGAGAGGCTGTATGGGGCGAATATCATCAAATTTTGATTCCATATCCGTTGAGAAAGCAAGTGGTTGCAGTAGGTCATGAGTCTGGACATATGGGAATCAGGAAGACTGTGGAGAAGATCATGAAATATTTTTTCTGGCCTGGACTTCACAAAGATGTTAGCAGGTTTTGTCGTAAGTGTCATACCTGCCAGATAGCTTGAAAACCGAATGAAACCATCAAGAAAGCCCCCCTACAGCCTATAGAAGTTAGAGGAGAACCCTTGAGCAAAGTGATTATAGACATGGTTGGACCGCTGCCGAAGACAAAGAAAGGAAATGAGTATTTGTTAACATTAATGTGTCCTGTGACAAGATATCCAGAGGCGATCCCTGTTAGAAACATATCTGCCAAGATAGTTGCTGAAAAACTTGTGGAGTTTTTCTCAAAGTTTGGTTGTGATACCACGTCCAAAGAAATAAGTACAAAGTGACAGAGGAACAAACTTTACTTCAAAGTTATTCCAGGATGTGATGAATTTGTTAGGAGTGAAACAACAGTTATCCACTGCCTATCATCCAGAAACTCAAGGTGCCTTGGAAAGGTTCCATCAGACATTAAAAAGTATGCTGACAAAGTATTGTTCTGAGTCAGGAAGAGAATGGGATGTTGGTTTACCATTAATGTTGTTTGAAGTTAGGAGTGCTTATCAAGAAAGTATGGGATGTTCACCTAATGAGATGATTTTTGGAAGAGAAGTGAGAGGACCGTTGAAGATTCTTGCAGAAAATTGGGGAGAAAATCAAGAGGAAAGCCAAGAGAATATGTAAGAACTTAAGGAAAAGGTTGAAAGAGATTAGAAAATTCTCTTTAGAAAACCTGAAAATGAGTCAAGAGAAAATGAAGAGGAGATTTGATGCTAAGACTAAGCTAAGAAGTTTTAGTGTTGGTCAACAAGTGTTAGTGTTCTTACCTGTCAAGAGATTTCCCCTCACTAATAAATTTCAAGGTCCTTACAAGATAATTCAGAAGTTAAGTGATAGAACTTATGTGATTGAAACACCAGAAAGAAGAAGAAGACAAAGGAAGATACATGTGAACCTCTTGAAACCTTATTTCTCAGAAACTAAAACTGAAACTGTGTCAGTAACCCAAACAACTTTATCTACAGAAGACGATGATGGCTACGAATTGGGAGCTGAAAGCAAGATGAATAATTCTTCAATTCTGGAAGATTTGGAGGATAAACTGAAACATCTGAGTGTTGGACAATGTGAAGACTTAAGTGAAGTAATTAGAAGTTTCCCAGAAATTTTTGCAGATGTGCCTAGGCGTACTGATCTGACCAAGCATGAAATCAAGATTCAAGAAGATGGAAGACCTTTCAACCAAAGAGCCTATCGCTTATCACCTTATCATCGAGATGTTTTGAAGAAGGAAGTTGAGTATTTGCTGCA
Source organism: Macrobrachium nipponense (assembly GCF_015104395.2). NCBI lineage: Eukaryota > Metazoa > Arthropoda > Malacostraca > Decapoda > Palaemonidae > Macrobrachium > Macrobrachium nipponense. The sequence goes on along the minus strand of NC_061088.1, from coordinate 85,657,062 downwards.
ACATGGATTAGCAGAACCCAGTTCAAGTCACTTCAGTTCTCCATGTGTGTTAGTGAAGAAACCAGATGGTTCATTTAGGATGTGTACTGATTATAGGAAACTGAATTTTATTAGTGTGGCTGACAATTATCCTTTGCCTCTTATAGATCAGTTACTTGATAATATTGGGCAAGCCAAGTTTGTTTCCAAGATAGACTTGTTGAAAGGATATTATCAAATTCCCTTAGATGAGAATGCCAAGTTGCTGTCAGCTTTTATTACTCCTTTTGGACTGTATCAGTATACTGTTCTGCCATTTGGTCTGATGAATGCACCTACAACATTTCAACGAGTGATGGATCAACTACTAGGATCGATAGAAGGAGTAGGTGTATACCTAGATGACATCGTGATTTACTCTACAACGTGGGAAGAACATCTGAAGATTCTGAGGAAAGTTTTCAAGAAACTTCAAGATAACAGTCAACTTAGAGAAGGGTGAGTTTGGAAAGGCAACTGTGCAGTATCTTGGGTTTGAAGTTGGGAAAGGCCTTCTTGCTCCAGTAAATGCTAATGTAGAAGGTATCTGTAAGGCTACCCCACCTACCACCAGGAAACAGCTACAGAGATTTTTAGGCATGGCTGGATTCTATCGTCGTTTTTGCCCAATTTAGCTCCCTTGACAGACTTAACTAGTCCCAAAGCTAAGTTAGTTTGGACTCCAGAGTGTCAAGAATACTTTGAGAAGGTAAAAGCCATTTTAGCTTCAAGACCAGTACTTCAAGCTCCAGACTTCGACAAGAAATTTGTGATACAAGTTGATGCATCAGACTGTGGCATTGGAGCTGTTCTACTTCAAGAAGATGAAAATAATATCTACCATCCTGTGTGCTTCACATCTACAAAACTGAAAAAACATCAGAAAGTATACTTGACAATCGAGAAGGAAACTTTAGCCTTAATCACCGCATTGAAAAAGTTTGAAGTGTATGTGAATAGACCTAGGAATGAAGAAATTTTAGTGTTGTCTGACCACAATCCATTATCATTTATCCAGAGAATGAAAAACCATAATCAAAGACTGACCAGGTGGTCTTTGTGCTTGCAACAGTATAACTTAAGAGTGTAGCACATTAGTGGCAAAAACAATGTAGTTGCTGATTATTTATCTCGTTGCGAATCGTTGGATTCAACACCGTGATAAAAATCATCTGGGGGGAGGTATATTATATATTGCTACGTTCAAAATGCATATATCCCCTCTTAGACTGTATAAAATGTTATGTAGAATTTTGGCAACATTTTTTCAGATTCCTAGATAGCTTAGAGATAGGATGTTTTAAATGTGCGTTCAGATTTCGCATAACATATTGTAAAAGAATATATAACGTAGAATGTAGAAAGAGAGAGATTTTCTTTGTCCATTCGAAACTACGATTGTTTCCCTATTATGTCAGCGCTGTGAGATTAGAGGAACTCTGAGATCTCCGTTTGCTTTCCTAATCTGTCAACACATTTGATAAGCAAGCTCGAGTCTTCATTGTGTTTTGGGATTCTGTCATCACGTATGATAAGGGAACTTCTGCTTCGGTCGATCGAGTCAAGTACGTGTCTTTTTTTTAACAGACTGGTCTCGTATGTCTTTGCCGAGTACCACGTGCAGATTACACATTTTGTATGTAAAGTTGCGTAAGATTTCGAAGCTTCTGGAAGCATTATTGCCCAAAACGTTTTGTATCATCTCCAGTCCAGCTTCCGTAAGGGAGAAGTTTTTCATTCAGCCTTAAAGACTCAAACCGTTCACATCTCTCTCTCTCTCTCTCCATCGCATAGCACTTTTGATTTTAAAAGTAATGTAACGATTTCGTACTTATTGAATGGTCACTCGTAACTTGTAATTTTCAGATTTGATATTTCTTAGAGTTTATTTATTGTTATTTAGTAATTTTTTGTGGAATCTGAACAAACATTGTTGAGTAACGGCGCCTGGTTTTGTGAAAGTGTGAAACAAGCCTGCAGCAAAGAAAGAAGTTGGCATACCAAAAAGGTAAAGTGTGTTATATTTTTATCAGTTGCAACTAATAACTGATAGGAACAGTGGTTAGGTAAAAACTAAATACTGATGGTTACGGTGGTTGGAGAGAAACCATTTACGTTTTACACATTGCAAATTTTTGTGTTTTGTGTTTATTCATTTGATGTGATTTTTATGTTTTGTGCATTTGTCCATTTTCTTATTGAAGTGTGTCTTTTTATTTTGAGATTTTGGTATTGTCCACATTTTTCTGTATTTTCATTTGCATTCACAATTTAATTGACTTAGTTATTTTCATTAATTAATCATTGCACATTTAATTAAATTTAACACTTGTGAATTAATTTGCATTTACTTAGAATTCTTTTCAAGTTTTATTATTGTTTAGCACTTATGAATTAATTTCCAAATTTCAATTATTGCCTAACACTTTTGAATTTTGATTGAATTAATTTTCTTGAATTTTATGATAAATTAATTTTGATTTAATTGTACTTAATTGATTCAAGAATTAATTAAACTTTACTTTGTTTTCAAGTAACAGTAATTTTCCCTGATATTGTGAATTTCACTCATAAATTTTGAGTTTAATAATAAATTTTTGTATTTAAAATTTATATAAGTGTTTTATTTTTATACCAGTATATTTGCATTTGATTATATTGATGTTAGGTAAAAACATAGAGTGGTAATTAATCTGTTTTCCTTCAATTAACTTGAAGTGACTTAGAACCAGGGAAGTACGTAGACTTCTGAAATCAGGGAAATACTTAGACTTTTAAAGTTGTTGATGGAGTGATGCCCTTTGATTAATTCAATTACTTACAAGATTACCTCACACCTGTTTTGATGAACTTAATCTGATTTTCTGCAATACTGGTAGGTTGTTAAGGGATCACTGTTGGCTTTAAAGTATTCAGTTGATTAGTACCTGTGATGAGGGTTCAGGTGTCTGGCTTTTGTGAGGTATCAGTTAATGAATGGTAAGTGTAGTAACCAGATACTTGGCACTTCGTCACAATATATATATATATATATATATATATATATATATATATATTATATGCTGCTACTTTTATAATGCATATATCTTCTCCTTGACTGTATAAAATGTTATATAAAAGAGTTTTGCAACATTTTCAGATTCCTTAGTTAGCTTAGAGTTATAGGATGTCTAAAAATGTATGTTTAGATTTCATATAAAATAATTTAAAAAGTTAATATAACGTAGAATGTGAAAAGAGGGAGAGAGATTAACTTTGTCCGTTCCAAGATAGAATTGTTTCCGTAACTTGTCATCACCTCAGATTAAGAGATCTCGAGTTCTCTGCTGTGTTTTGGAATCCTGTCATCACATCTGATAAGGGGCTTCTGTTTCGATCAAATACGTGTCTTTGTTGAGCATACTACGTAATTGGTTTCATACGTGTATGTCTTTGCCGAATAGCACGTGAAGATTTCATGATTTTTCTATAAAGTTAGGTCATATTAGAAGCTTCTAGAAAGATTGCATCATCTTTTGCATGCCCAAAACGTTTTGTGTGATTTCCGCTGCACCGCTTCCATAAGAAACGAAGAATCATCACAGACTTTGAATCCCTAGCGTTCAGACATTCTCTCTCTCTCCCTCGCCATACTTGATATTAACGTAACGTAATTGGTCACTCGTAACTTTTAGATTTCGGGTTTCTTAGAGTTATTTAGCATTATTTAGTGCTTTTTTTGTGGAATCTGAACAAACATTGTACAAGTGAGTAACGGCACCTTTTCTTTTGAGAAATATTGTGAATTGGTTAAATTTTTTGAGCTAGCTGCAGCAGTAAGAAAATTGATACCAAGGTAACATGTTATTTTAAATTTATTATTTGCAACTAATAGTTAAAATGGTTTGGTGAAACTTTAAATTTTTACACATTGCAAATTTTTGTGTTTTGTGTTTGTTTCATTTGAAGTGATTTTTTTTGTATTTATCCATTTTCTTATTGAAGTGTGTTTTTTGTTTTTTAATATTCTGTGTGATTAGTGCATTTTGCAATTTTGGTATTTTCCACATTTTTCTGTGTTTTCATTTTCATTCACAATTTGATTAACTTGGTTGTTTTCATTAATTAATCGTTGCACGTTTAATTGAGTTTAACACTTATTAATTAATTTGCATTTACTTAGAATTCTTTTCAAGTTTCATTGTTGTTTAACACTTGTGCATTAATTTCCTAATTTTAATTATTGCCTAACACTTTTGAATTTTGATTGAATTAATTTTCTTGAATTTGGTGATAGATTAATTTTTATTTAATTATACTTAATTAATTCAAGAATTAATTATACTTTGCTTTTTTTCAAGTAACAGTTAATTTCCCTGATATTGTGAATTTCACTTATAAAATTTTGAGTTTAATAATAGATTTTTTTAAATTTAAAATTTGTATGTGTTTTCTTTTTCACCAGTATACATGCATATATTTATGATTAGGTAGAAACATAGTGGTAAGTGAGCTGTTTTCCTTCAATTTACTTGAAGTGAATTAGAACCAGGGAAGTACTTAAACTTTTGGAATCAGGGAAATACTTAGACTTTTAAAGTTGTTGATGGAGTGATGCCCTTTAATTAATTTGATTACACATAAGATTACCTCACACCTGTTTTAATGGACTTAGTCTGATTTTCTGCAATACTGTTAAGTGTTTAAGGGATTACTGTTGCCTTTAGAGTATTCAGTCGTTTAGTACCTGTGATGAAGGTTCAGGTGTCTGGCTGTTGTGAGGTACTCAATTAATGATTGGTAAGTGTAGTAACCAGATACTTGGCACTTCGTCACTATATATATATATATATATATATATATATATATATATATATATATATATATATATATATATATATATATTTAAAATCCCTCAAGCTAGTATCTGCGTAACGACTTTACATCTATATGTGGTGAGGAGTTGGTTGCAGCCTCGCTATATATGATCTGCTTTTCAAACTGAAACCCGGTCCATGCGGGTAATAATAGACCTGCTTTTCAATTGCTTCGATTTGAGGCGATCGGCGTCCAAAGATTCCTTCTGCGATCATTTTCTCTTTCCGTGGAGACGCGAAACTGAAAATGATTTGAAAATGCGTGGTACTTTGGTTTGTCATGTCCGCGAAACCGCCGAGGTGCTGGTATAGTACTATATGGCAGAAGCTCAATAGGACGCCATGTTTAGTACTATAATATACTATTTAGCAACTCGGGGATCAAAGTATTTTATACATTATACACCCATTTCTATATTGTGTTGTCGACGAATTATATTAATAAACGATATCTTTGATCCTGGAGGGGCTGGTACTAAACACTGCGTAGATAACAAGCCAAAGTAACACCGGAATATGTAACCCTCGATATATATAAACTAATAAATAAAACTAGAAACCTATTCGTGAGTTTATGACCACACCCAACGCCTGGAAGTAAAGAAATTCTAGACCTACTTCCGGATTTCTTTCAAAATCCTGTCAGCTCTTGCTTGGTCTATATGGTCTAAGCCTCCTGTCTACAATGTCTTCAACTTTTCAAGATATCCGTCATGGTTGAATAATCAATGCGCTATATTTTAACAGAGTATTGATCGTTTCTTTAGCATTTACCGTCCACTAGAGTTGACTAACAGTCAGGTATTACATCTGACTCATTATTTAGGTCAACTGAGGCGTACCTACAGGATTTTTAAACAAACGGTCCCACACCGTTTTTTACCTCGCCCGTGGGATGGCTGTATCATTCACGTAGAAGTGAGGTAGTTTCCCCATTCGCTGTTATTATTAATTAATGATAATTGCGGTAAGCTGTGAGGTATGATAAACCATTTAAAACTAGTTTTCAAAAAATACTGTAGACTGATTCATAAAAGCTTTGATTAATTCCATGTCCACGGTCAGTCAGGAGCAACAACCCATCCTTAAACTAGACCTATAATTAGCAATACTCACCATGGATAATTCATCAATTACAGCATGCGATTAAGCTAGACCCATAACACTAGACTCATCAAGGATAATTATCATCGAATTAGCAGCATACGAGTAGTGTAGAGTTCCAGCACAGATCGCAACCAACCGAAGATAAACCTTTTTAATTTGAAGCAGTAATATCCTTAGATTATACGTGAGACTGGCTGCCCGGGAAATCAAAGGTAGTTTGAATGTTACTAAAACCGATATCTCGCCCTACGGAGGTGGGAATAATTCATCACTTGGAAAGTATACATCTTAAACATTCGACTTTTTAAGGATCTTGCTAATAATAATAATGATAATAATAATATGAACACCATCCAGAGGTTCTTATTCCTCATACCCTGAGGATGTTGTGCAATTGGAGCTTATATAATTTCAATAATTTACTTACATATTTATTTATTTCTAATATATAAATAATCTCTTCTTTCCGTGTTTCCTATTACCTTCTGTTACGTCTTTCAAATGAACGCCAAATTCTATGGAAGCTTGAATTTCAAGTCATAGACCCGTAAGGGCTTTTTCCACATGAATAGTATTAATGCTCTGAATTATATTATTTCTAAAATAACAATAAATTAACCTCGCATTGATTTACAGATTCATTATTACAGTAAAAGTAGAAAAGAATTCCCCAGTAAATTCCCCAATTTACCTGTAAGTAAAAAAAAAAAATAACGTATACAGGAATGGTTTTTATTCGTCATGAAGCCACAGTCATCACAAATATATACATTTAAGAATCGTGGAAACCCGAAATATACCAGGACCCACTGAGAGGGTCCTGAAATAAATAGTATATACATTCGCGAGACGAAACCACACATCGAATGTGAAAGGGTGTTTTACTAAACTTTCCTCCTTTCTCTAGATACCGTGAGACTCAAATGGTCTGGCTGGGAACTTTTTTTTCCACTCTCCCTTCGTCCAGCGGTTATAGACTCAGTTTCGTTTTCGTCTGCTGTTGCAGGTGAGGAGGAGGAAATACTATCCACTCCCGGCTCGTCATCACGTTTGAATCATCGTCGCAGGCATCTGGACCGATCTGGGTGGGAGTGGGAGCCAGGGGTGTGGAAGGGGCTGGGTGTGTGTGTGTGTCTGACCAACCGACGAAGGTATATGAAGAAGGGAGTATGTAATAAAAGGGGGTAAACCTGGGGAAACGGCTCGCGGTACGTTCTTCAAATGGTCGTTTTCCTTACTAGCCCCCCTCCCCCGACACCCTCCCGCCCACTGCAACTCTATAACAGCCACATCATCCCCACCCCTCCTCTCTCTCTCTCTAATTCCCGCGCTCCCAATAGTCTCACATTCACCATCTCCCCCCCCCCCCCGCCTTTCCTTTCTTCATATACAGGAAAAATGGTGGGGGGGCGGGGAGGGGGGGTGGGGGGGGGATAACGGGAGGGAGGAACCACGTGGTAGTCACTGTTGCGTCACTGGGTCAGGCCGAGGACTGCTTTGGAAGAAGCGCTTTCCCTCTCAAAGCACAACTGTTTTTCCATTTATTTCGCCCCTGTCTGCATGCGAGGTGGAGAGGGAATAATTATTATCGATTTTTTAACTTGATCATAACTACGAAATGAGACTACTTCGTGGCAGATAAAACAAATGGGTAATAATAGTATAGTGTCCTAGGCCTAAGGTCACATTAACGTTTGACTCCCAGAATCAAGTTATATCGAAATCCCGTTCAATTTTTTCTTTGATATCTCCTTCCTTCCCGACCCTTGCTTTCTCGTCTAAGATATTATAACTTCCAGAAAAAGTGTATAAAAAATGGATATAGTATAGGCATACTCTCTTTTCCACGGCTCTCTATAACCCTCCATAGTTCAGGAGGCGTTTGCGTTATATAAGCGTACTCAGAGAGAGAGAGAGAGAGAGTTGACATAGCGTGAACAAGATTTGCTGACGAATACCCCAGCAACTAAACTACATTGTCTCATTCATCATAATATTCCCGGTAGCGATCCTGATAAACTCCCTTTTAATGAAGATCTGGTCAAAGATCCTTTCGTTATCCGAAGATTTGGCATTACGTAAAGAATGCTTTTCAACCCGGGCACCGATATTTAAAGGGAAATAGCAGTCGATTCTTGGGTACGCTGGGAGCATACTTTGTTGGATGCTTTTTCTGGGAAGGTTGTTGGAGAAGGTGGGATGGGTGGGGGGGGGGTGGGGGGGGGGGGGTCCGTCCCGTCGTCCTCTCTTGGGGCCGGGGGTAGGCTACCGGTGTAGGAAGGTAGGGTAGGTTACGGGTGTAGGAAGGTCACAAGTGAGATGCTGGATTCCTGTCCTCTGTTTTAAAATGGGATTTACGTGTGATTTAATATGTCAGAACGAGGATTTTCATTTACGGTTTTAAATCCCACCGGTTTTGCAAGTTTGCGAAGATGCCGGGCGTCAAAGAAACATTACATACACGTAATCAATGCTTGTCTTTCTATACAGTTATATATACGAGATTATACGAGCGCTTCTCGTTCGTTTTGTCGATATGTGGTCAATACATGAATGACCTCAATTAAAGTATCGCTGAAGACATTGTGCGTGTCCGTTTAAGGGTATAATTACAAGGAACTCTTACGAACACTGTTTGACTAAGTTTCATCAAGCAGTAGCTTTCTTATGAGTTATATTTTAAGAACACTTCACGTGAATCCAGGTTCACGTAGATTTAGTTTTTGCGCCGTTCGGTGTCAGTTCACTCTGACATTGTCTAGCTCTGCGATTACGGATAAATCGTATCGAATGATTACCGATGTCTATCGATGATGACTGCGTTGATCAATTGAACGAACAATATTCACATTTGCACCGAAATGCTGGTTTACGATGGGGGGGTTGTCACGTGGACTTGGTTGTGTTACGGCATGCCTGAAGTACGATACAAATACCGTTTGTAGCATCTTCATTCGAGTTAAAAGTCCTTTTTAAGCGGGTGAAATTAATACTTCTCTATCGACGTTATAATATGAAATTTAGCTGTGATAACATAAATGCGTATCGCATTCGTTACAGCGCGTTTTACGATTGATGCGACGAATATATTATGTCGCAACAGCGGAAAGAAAGCGCGATGGCGCTCGTCGCTCGCTGTTCTCCAGGATCGTTTCGTCGCCATTTGCGAAACGACTGAATGATATGGCAATTCGGCATTTTATGAAACGAATTCCCCACGTCCTTCGTCGCTCCCGAAGGAGAGGAACTTGGGCATTTATGGCCAAAGCATCGTTCATCGACCACGAGAGAGAACGGTGCCAGTCGCCTCTCACTTGTCAGGGAGGCCGTTGCATTATGGGTACGGGGCCCGCGACCCACCGACCAATCAGCGGGCAGCGCGCTCGTCGCCATGTTTGTGTGTGTAGAATGTCGAGGAGAGAAGTTGTTGTGAGTTCTGGGGGTGCGACAGTGAATTGATGTGATTTCGGGAGGGCGTCGCAGCCGTCGTCAAGTCGCAAGATGGCCTCGGAGGCCCCGCGGAAGTTTCGGGAGAAGAAGAAGAGGCCGTCGAAGCCCTACGACCGACCCAAGGTGAGCGATTTTGCCTCCGCCGTTTGTGGGCCTCCTCCTCTACCTCCTCCGAGGAGGTCCTCTGGCTCTTCCGTTTATATCCACGTTTTCCTCTCCTCGCCGCCTTTCTTTCCCTCCGCTGGGTGTTCCCCATCCCTCGACGCCCTCAATGGTGGTGGCTGCGCCCACGTGACGCGCCCCCACCGCTCTCCAGGGGCGTCTCTCGCGGGCGGCCCTGGCCGCCAGTTTGTTTACGTTGCGAATGCGTTATGGTGGTCAAGACCTGCGCGTGTTTTATCCGCTTAACCTACGTCGTACGGGCGCCCTTCGCAGGCTGGTTTTAGACGATACGACTGCGGGCGACGGAGGGGCAGGCGGCGACGCCGCAGGAGCGGCGGAATTCCCGCTAACGGACAAAATTGAGCAGGGTTTTGAATCGCCGTCGAAGGGTGGACTCAAGTATATGTATTTCGGTAACCCGACTCGCCGGGGGAGGTCCTTCGTCGCGTGTGTCGCTTTCTGGCTGTTTTTGTTGAAAGAGGAGTTGGCGTAGAGATGCCTGCAGGTGGTCCTGTGGCGTATATCTTTAAACTAGCCCATAGTAGTGGGTCGTAGTAGTACCCTCCCCCCTCCCCCCATCCTACCCACCAGTTGGTGGTGATGCTCGGGTTAGGTTGTTTGTATTTTGGAATTGGATACAAGCAAGCTACGTGTCTTCCTGTGGTATTATGAGTCATTTTTAAAATGAATTAGTTTTGCCAAAGCATTTTGTAGCAGTGGCTACTATTGGGCCAGTTAAACAAGGCTAGGTGGTCGGTCTAAGTAATAACACTGCGTCGGGTATTTCTTTGGACATTACAGTTTCCTTCTGTATTTGAGTTGCTTATTAACAATGAGTCCGCACAGGGTATTTCCTTGGAAATTACAGTTTCCTATAGTATATGGGTTGCTTAGTATTAAGAATTTACCAATATCTTTTGGGGACGAATGTAATTAACCCCCAGGGGCTAGTATATTAAAAACGGCGAAATACATTGGATGCCCCGATCCCTAGGGGCTTTCGTATTCGTGGTACCGTTCCTTGCAGTCTGTACAGAGTTATTCCCCAGAATTACTGGCTAGGCTACCACTATGGCTAAAATAAAACCTTAGCTGCATGTTGTATAGGAGTTTTTGGTGTTTTGAACGATGTTAACACCTAATTGCACCAGAAATCTCATTATCCTGTTAGGCTATTCCCTCCTTGCATCTAGGCTAAGATTGAGGCTTTGGGGTGAGAAAAAAATAAGAGTAATGAAATGTTGGAATACTTAACACATGCACGGGCAAACGTATTCACCGCAGATCCAGTAAATTGGAGAGTGCACGGTGCTTCTTAACCAGAACCCCTAGCCTAACCTGGCTTGGAACATTTAGAATATACTTCTGTAACCTAGTGTGTAAAATTGTTACCTTTTTTTATTTTATCCTAGATTTGTAAAGTCGTAATTTACTGTTATTTGCCAAAGTTACAGGTGAAATTTGGTGGATGAGGAGTTTGGGCCAGTGAGTTTGTTTTCCATGAAAATTGTCAGTAATTTGAAACAAATTATGAGATAAATCACATTTCAAAGTTTGAAAAAGAAACCCACAAAATCACTGTTATACACAGTGATTTTGTGGGTTTCTTTTTCAATCCCCAGAAGAAAACAAAGAAGATTTTGTTTATTTCAAAGTTTGTTTGCATTGCCCCCAGACTGCCCAATGTTTCATTGCAAAAAGACTCATTAACTTGAGAACTTTACAGTTTCAAGGCTAAACAAGTTAGATACTAAAAGAAAAGGGTCATGCAGTCAATGGTTAAAAACTGTGACATCACTGCTTTGTAGATATGAAAGTAGTAATGTTCTTGTTTAAGTGGTAATAACCTTCGACATTTTCATTATTCAAAAGAGTGACAGCTAGCATATAACTGAACTACCATGTGTAAAGAAGGAAGATTTATCATTTTAGATAGTATGAAATTTTAGTGTATATATATATATATATATATATATATATATATATATATATGTGTGTGTGTGTGTGTAACATTAAATATGTTTGTGGTATCACCCAGGGTAAAAGTTGCAAATTCAAGTAAATTTGAGCAATTTATAAGATATAACACAGCCTCAGGTGCTTTTAACCCTAATCTGTTTTTGGGCTAGTCTAAGGCCTAGGTTATACCAAGCTATCCAGTTTTCTTTGCAGGATTTAGGCCTGTTTGTAACATTTGGGTCGACATTTTTATTTTGTGAAGCTTTTACTAAAGGATTTATAATTAATTAGTGATTTTTTATATTTATTTCCTAATGTGCTGCAATCTATTCAGATTTTGTAGCAAACTGCTTATGCACAAAAGGCCTAGGCTACCCAACCTGTACATGCGATGTATGTACAACTAAACTTTACCGTACTATTATAAGTGTGTGTGGTTTGACTAAGGAGAAGCCAAAAGCATCAGTGCTTATAAGACAATAGAAATAAAATTTATGATGTTTTGGCCTGTAAGTAAAATTCATGAATATATGACAAAAGGAAGAATAATTTCAGTTTTGTACATTGTAAGCATATTTTGATACAGTATTGACAGTCATTTTAATTAGAAATGTTAGGATAAGGAAGGATATATGTGATGATATCAGGCCAAAAGAGCTGGATATCACGGTAATGTACTCTGTTCCTATTATTAAACCCTGTAGGGGGATACTACTGTTAGAGCACCTCATGCGGTACACTGTAGGCATTACTTGAGGTTCTTTGCAGCGTGCCTTTGGCCCTTAGCCGAAGTGGCTGTAAAACTCTCGAAGCCAGGACCATTTGCCCATCCCTGCCCATTTGTTTCTCAGTTCTTGGGTAAAAAAAAAAAAAAAAAAAAAAAAAAAAAATGGGTGTCTGGTGGCACCAAACAACTTTTACATAATTTTATCCCAGCAACATTGCCCAAAAGTCCAAGGATCTTTCTCTTTGGAACCTGTGGTGGCTGCAGTGCTCCTCTCAGACTAAAATGCATCTCACCTCGGGTACTTGTAGAACATAGGCTGGAGGTTGAATGGGTGAGCAACAGGCTCTGCAAGGCAGCAGTAAGGGTAGATTTCATTGTTGGAAATCTTATTATAGAGCCTTAGTTTATAAATGTGCGACTCATTATGTACACCCTATCATCTGAACCTATTAAAATATTATTGACCTTGGTACTAGTTGATTTTACTTTAGGGCAGCACCTGGTTCTCAAAAGTTTTTCCTAGAAGGAGAGTTCAGATGCGTTTCACTCTGGCTTAGAGCCTACTAATCCAAACTAGGACAGGAGCATGGCATTTCTGTTTGGAAATTCCGTTTGCCAGTCAGGCAGGAGAGGTGGTGGTAGGTCCTATTTTCAAAGGAGTAATTAATGTCAATAATGTTGAAGTGGTTAAAAAGGATATTGATGACTAGCCAGTGTTGGTATTTTGTTTTGCACACAGTTTTTCTAATCATGAAGCAGCTAGTGGTAAGTGCTTCCTGCGGGTTTTCTCATGACCCAACCCAAAGGAACCATTACTAGGAGTGAAAAGGGCACTTAAAATCCATTGAAGTCACAAACTTATCTTTTGAAAGACAGCTTGTTTTCATGTAAAAAAAAAAAAATGTAAACATGGCTGTTACTTCGCTGCATTATAGAATGACAGATTGTGGTGTGGTGGCTGATATAGTGCTCATAATGGGTAATGAAGCAGTGCTTGAGATAGTCATAATGGTAAGAAAACAGATGCTGTAATACTCAATGTAAACAACAACATCAAACAAAGAAAGTTTTAACTAGTAGTATTCTCGATAGTTATGTCACAACACAACAGTGTCTGGGAATGTTTCTGCATCATGAAAATATAAAACCTCAAATTTACAAGAGCAGCATATTAGGCATATGGGTGAGATTATTGCAAAGTATGAATTCTGGTGAAAAAAGTATTTTTTTTTTTTATTTTTTTTTAATTGTCCAGCATTTAAAATGACCTCCCAAGATAATTCTGGAGTGACCTGAATATTTAGAATGTTGATGTTTGAAGTAATTGTTACCAAAATAAGGAATTATATTTGGAGGAGGTTAGTGGGTTACCTGTCATTAAGGTATTGAACTCAATGAAGTTCCATGAATGACATTAAATGTTGATAATCAAAGAATAATTCAAGATAAAGTGCAAGTGAAAGGGGCAACTAAGAGGTGGTCCAAGAGGGTGGAGGAATTGATTATTAAATCATCAGCAGAACCCCAAATGGAGGAGGGAGAAGCAAAGTTAGGAGGGAACAGAACTCAGGTGTACACCTCCAGCTACCAGGAGGCAGCAGGTGTTTAGTGTTGTCAGATTAAACTGATATAAAATACAAGCCTGTCGAATCCCCTATAGCTCATGAGAACAAGGGAAATGCAACCAAGTCTCGCACAAAATCCAATTGGTAGTAAGATAAGAGAAAAGGGGGAAGCTTTATGGGTGATCTAAAATGTAAATTGTTTGCAATGTATGAGACTATGGTAGCGTAGAGAGAAGCTCCAGGGAATTTCAGTGTTTAGAAAGGGCCAGATAAGGAGATAAGCATGAGAACATAGATAAGAACTTGGTATCGGAAAAATGCAAGTTAAGACCCTTGGTTGTTTGGTTTACATCACTTGGGATGGAAGAACAAAATTGTTACCGTCTGTTAATAAGTAAAAGGACCAGAGTATATTCTGTTTCTCATTGTTTTCTTAGAGTACAATGCTTCATATCACATGTCTTGAAGTGAATATTACCTAACAAAAAGTCTAGGAAATAAAGCCAGGAATAATATGCAGATCCTCTCTTGCCTGTAATTTCAGTCATATGGTTAGAAGTAGCATAATTTTTAACTATTTGTTAAGGAACTGAATTATTACTGCACGAATCTGGGTGCTGTGAGCTCAGGATTGATCTTAAAACCAACAGTATTTATGTGGATTATCAAGATGGAAAGTGCTTGAGAGTTAACCTGGAACGTGGGTGTCCAGCTGACATAGTAGGCTACATACTGAAAGAATTTTTCTGTAGTTGTGCAGGGTTGGTGGGGTGCGGTTTAGGGGAGAGGGGGATGTTTGCCTCGTAGAAATTGCCTAAAAGAACTGAAATTCTGAGGCATTTTGTGTAAACTGTTTTGAGAACTACAAATACATTATAGGTTAGTAGTTATCTAGCAATGTGTTCATTTTTTCCCCCTTGCTTGAGATTATGTTTTGGCTTTCAGATCCCTTCAAAATATATTAACACCACCTAATTTAAAGGGTCCACTACATCAGCTTCAATTTTTCCATCCCCATTTTCTTTTCTAGACAGCTTAAAGATGTTTGCCAGTTCTCCAATATTTAATTACCTGGTGTCCATCAGTATGAGTTTCTGCATGTAAATGTCATACATCAAGGAATCCCATGCTGCCAACTTATCGCTGGTTGGTGATTTTTGTCCTGTGTCAGGGAGCCTTATTTTGGGGATATAAGCAGTTCATTGTTTTGTATACTATAGGCAAATACTATTTAAGAGAGTAAGATTTTCATTGGAGTCTGATATACCCATATTTTTCTCTACCAGGGAATCATCCGCCGTGTTACCGATTCAGTGACAGGCCTTTTTTCGTCGTCATGGCTGTCAGGGTGGATGGCTGGGGAAGAGGAGGAGGAAGCTGGTGACACTCAGCAAGCAGGTTCATCTAGAGTTGCCAGCCAAGTAAAAACGATGGCCCCACCTGGCGAGTCTTTCATTTTTGCCCAGCCAGCTACAGCTCGTCGCTCATTTCGTCCAATCTATCCTGAAGAAGGTATGACAGTAATTGAAATTTGCTTAGGAAATATGCTTGAAGATTTATTGAGGTATCCTAGTGAGCATGTGTAACATTTTCATGTAGGAACCAATTATTATGCTAAAAATATTTTTTCATCTAGAAAACATTCATTTTTAATTTATTTTTCCTTCCAACTGCTAGGTATATTTTACCCTTATTTGTTTAAGGCTTAGTTGGGTTCAGGGGAAACTAAAAGAGTTGAGATGTTGATACAGTTAAGGTCAGATATTTTAGTGTATGAGGAAAAAGAAAATAAATAGGCCAAATACCTGTACTAGTTGACTATTGTGGGGACACTGGTGATAGTTTGCCTTGTGTGATACACTGTAGATAATCCTCCAGGTTCTTAACAGATGTCTCTTTGACCTAAGGTGCCTTTTTCTTTTACTATTCAAGCTTTCCATTTGGTTTCTTCTACATTGCCATCCAATTTCTTCACCCAGGTCCATTTTACTCCCATATAAGAACAACTGCTTCAGGTGTGTTGTCAGTCTAGAAATGCAACTTGATCATTTTATAATGTATATTATAGTGAGGCACTATAACTTTAACCGACATTGGCCTGGGAAACTCGCCTATCTATTATGGCGGAGAGGTTACTCACATGTTACAAGGGACTTTTCATGAAACATTACCAGCCTCGGCACACTAAATCACTCAAAATGTCACAGCTGCTTTAATTCATAAGCAATTTCAGAATGGTATTGACCAGCTGGCTTTGCTAAGGGTTGCTCTGATTGAACCTAACCAAATATTTACTAAAAACCAGAAAGGAAAATTACACTTTGGCTGGAGATATGGTACACGTAAGATTAAGGAGATTAGAACACGGAAGGTAAGTAAAACACTTAGTCACCATATTCAGGAAGAAGTAAGAAAAGTAAGAGTTCAGTGGAATGTTGTCAGAATTGCCACTGGTAGATAGTCTATTTAATGGAGGAGGCCTGAGTGGCCACCAATGTAAACATATCTTAGAAAAAAATTGGGATCAAGAAGCACTTTTAGAATTCTGCCCAAGCTAAGAATTAAGATTGAAGACCGCTGCTCAAGAAACCCAGAGAGTTGATCTTAATGAAAGAAGGTGAAGAAGTTGAAGCCAGTTGAATTTGTTATAGTGAGATGGTTGGCATTTATAAGATGATTCCATTAGTATACCAGTTTAGGTAGATAAAGAAGTATTATTTGGGAAATTGCCTGCTAACAAGGAATCAAAATACAAAAGTGGTTGGTTGACACTACTGAAAGGTGTACAAAAGGCACCATCAGTATTGTGTGGTATGTCATTAGGGTAGGAATAACTTGAGCCTTAGAAGAAGACAAACAAGAAGGGGAAAGATGTCTACATGGAAGAGAGCAGAAGGCCAAATTGTAGATGGCAAGGGGAAAAGAGGCTTTTGGAGGAAAGAAATTGTAATCTTACAACAGCAAGGGAAGATAGAAAATATCCAGGATAGCAAAGTGTTTTGAGTAAAGATGTAAACTATTGAAATGGGGAAAATGGATACTTGAACAATGGGCCAGTTTTTGAAGGAAGAGATAGGAGCAGAAGAAATGAAAAAGAGCCTTAAAATCAGTACACAGAAAAACGGAAAGCATTTATAATGTGGAAAGCTAGAGGAATGAGGCTGCTTGAGCATGCTGTGAAAATATTGGATGAGGTCCAGAAGTAAAGGCTGAGGCAATGAATTGGCAGTAGAGGTAGTCTTCATAATAAATCGGCTGCAGGAAAAGCACCCTGCAATGTAGAAGATTATGTGGATTGAGAAAATAAGGGATATAAGTGTCCCACACTTTGAAGATACTGGAAAGGATGAGAGATGCTAGACTGAGGGATGAAGATACTGGAAAGGATGAGAGATGCTAGACTGAGGGAAGAAGTACAAACAGGTACAGAGCAGATGGGATTTATGAAGTTAAGGGGAACTGGTATATTTTGTCTGAGACAACCAATGGAGAAATTCGGGGAAAAGCAAAGGGACCTACATATGGTATTCATTGACCTTGAAAGGGCTTATGGCTGAGTCCCAAGATAAGAGGTATGGAGGAGTCTGTGGGAGATGATGGTGCCAGGGAAGTATGTGCGATTGATACAAGAGATGTACTGAAATGTATTTACCAGAGTGAGGAGCAGTGTTGGGGAGACAGAGGGTTTTGAGATGAGAGTAGGATTACACTAGGGGTCGGCTCTTAGCCCATTTATCTTTAAATAGTGATGGACGTTATAATAGAGGAAGTAAGGGAGGCAGTACCATGGAACATATTGTATGTGGATGATATTGTTCTGTGCGCAAAGGGCAGGGAAGATCTGAAAATGAAATTGGAAAGATGGAGACAAGTTCTGGAGGACAGAGGAATGAGAATAAGTAGATCCAAATCAGAATGTATGTATACCACCAATGAGGGGGGTGATAGAGAAAGTATTCACCTTTGGGGAGAACAAATAAAGAGAGTTGATAAGTTTTAAGTATTTGGGATCCTTCGTTAACGCTGGAGGAAGTATGGAAGAAGTAAAACATTGGGTGCAGGCAGGCTGGAACAACTGAAGAGCGACCTCTGGAGTTCAAGAGCACCGCTGAGGTTAAAAGGAAAATTTTGCAAGACGGTGGTAAGAACAACAATGCTGTATGGTACGGAAACAGCAAGCTTGAGAAAAACAGGAGAAGATGGATGTGGCAGAAATGAGAATGCTTAGGTAGATGTCTGGGGGGATGAGAGGATAGGATCCGAAATGACTAAATATGGGGGTCAACTAAGGCGATGGAAGTATCAAAAGCAAGTGTAGGAGGGTAGGCTGAGATGATATGGACACCTGCTGAGGAGAGATGAGGACCATGCTGGGAGACATACTATGGGGATGGAGGTTCAAGGAAGAAGAAGAGGGAGACCAAGAAAGAGATGGAAGGACTGTGCGCAGGATAGAAATAGATGGAAACGGCTCATATGAAACGCCGACCCCATATAAAAATGGGAACTAGTTGGGAAGAAGAAAATAAGGGATCTAGCATTATGAAGGAAGAGAATACTTAACTAGAAACAATCATAAAGCCAGTGATAGAAACAGCGGCCTCTGTTTCAGAAAAATCTAAGGAAAATGTTGGTGTCCATCAAAGGTCAGCTTTGAGCCTTTTGGCTGCTTATCTTAGTATACTGGAAAAAGCTGGAGAGGTTGCCCATGGGAGTTGCTTGTATGCAGATGACCTTTGAGTTCAGAAAATCTAAGAAATATATGTAGATATTGGTTAAGGCTGAAAGGATGAAATGAAGAGATGACTGATAATTGCATACAGAACAGTTTATAATAAGGAAAGAAGGCAGACAAAAGTACAATGAGAAAAGGGGCCATGAAGTTGTTTTTGAGTTGTTGTGCTAGTTGGGGAACTTAATACCAACTGTAACAGGTGGTTTTGCAAGAGGTGTTTAGGATTACGAAATGGGCGGGTTTTACATGCAGCAGACCTTCCATTACACTACTTGAGAGTGGTCTGAGGACACATTCATAGTTTTTGCACCTAGCTGTACAGGTGGTTTGCCTCAGACATTTCATGCCTCTTGTCATTTTCCATACTTCTCTCAAGGAGCCGCTCATGCCTGTATGTTTATGTGACCAGGAGTTTGACATTTCTGGGTAGGATTCAACTCGTTCTGATGTCTGGGGTGACCTTCCACTTAAATACAAGTGATTTGTATTATTCTTTGGCATACAACCCGGAGCTTTGTTGTATTCCCATCTGGGCCACCCTACTTAGTCCAGGAACTGACAAAAGATGAGTGAGGGTATTCCCCCCAACTATATTCCCATAACCTCCAATTTATGATCTTCCCACCAAATTCAATGGCTGTTCCAGCTCGTGCTGAGGATATTCATATTTTATAGGCCCTATTTGCATGACCAGGAAATTTAAGTTACTATATTGTGAGATGGCTTTATTTCATTTTATACTTTTGTGATGTGATTTTCAGCATCTAATGATCAGCTTTTGGTTTTCAGGTGAGATTGAGGGCAATAACCAGCATGCACATGGTGTGAATGTTGGCGCCAGCACAAGTAGTGGGGTGCGATTGAATTTAACTACAGCCACGTCTGTTGCGATTCCTACTGCATCTTCAGTTCCGTTAAGTAGTGAAAATCCTAGCCCAGTGCTTTTGGGCCGAAGACATCCTATAATATCCTCAACTCCCTCTCAAATGTTTTCTACTCGTACTAAAAGTCAGCTTGAACCTCGCCCTGCGCCACTTCTTACAAGCTCCACCCCAACAGGTTGTAGTAAAAAAAAAAAAAAAAAAAAAAAAAGCCCCAGTCCAATTCACATTACAGATTTTATATATATATATATATATAATATATATATATATATATATATATATATATATATATATCTATATATATATCTATATATATATCTATATATATATCTATCTATCTATCTATATATATATATATATATATATCATATATATATATATATATATATATATAATATAATATATATATATATATAATTATATATTTATATTTATATATTTATTTATATATATATATATATATATATATATATATATATATATATATATATATATATATATATATATATATATTTATATATATATATATATTTATATATATTATATATTTATTTATATATATATATATATATATTTATATATAATTTATATATATATATATTTATATATATTTATATATAAATAAAGCTTGCTGTACTAGCTTGGCATCAGAGCCAAAGTCAAATTTAAAAGTTAAGGGCAATTTGGTTAGTATGACAGCACCCCCAAGTAAGAGATTAGGAATTCATTTCTCTTTACAGTGCACTATATGAAGCTGATTAAATATCAGTTTCATTAATGAATATGATGCTAATAAGCAAATTGAGCTGTAACTGCTGAGACCTGTTTACAACCGTCAATGATTATACAGTATAGGAAAGAGGTTCTTGAAATTTTGTCAGAATCAAGATTTTAACTTTGTCCAGCAGCTTGGTTTTTAAGCTTTTTATTTAATATCTAAGAATTGAAACAAATCTGGGCCAGCCTTATAATTTTAGAATGTTAGCTTCACAGTCTGGATATTAATGTAATAAATAGTAATGTTTAGTATTGTCAACTGTATTAACTGATTATTTTTTAAATGCTTTCAAGGTGATGACGGCAGTGAATTTAGCGAGTCATCAGCAGACACAGGTGTGGATGCCTCTGTAATTCCACGTCCAGATGAGAGAGATTATCAACGAGAGATACTGCAGCTAGATGATGAGAGTCTGCAGACATTGAGAGAGTCTCTGGCTAAACCAGCCCTGGCTCCTCCAGTCGCCCAACCTGCAAGTGCCCTGCCATCTATAGAAGAAACAAGAAAAAGACCTCGGGACATAGAAGCTGGTATGTAGTCTGTTCGTTATGGGACTGACACTTCATTGCTCCTCTGGTCAATGAACTTAGTGGTTTCACAAATTTTGTGGATTCTCTTAGATTTTATGTGGAAGCTGGTCAACTTGTGGGTTTGGATATTTTCCTTGTACTTGTGTCTAAGGGTTCTGCTAGAGTTGTTCATGTGAGTGCATTTTTTCCTTGGAGTAATTTTTATTCACGTTTTCTTATATATGAAATTTTTGCAAATTTCCACTTATTTTAAAAGTTTCCAGTGGGCCTGTACGTAAGTTAGTCATGCAGCACAGCATCTCATTATATATATGTAGTAGTAATGTTTTTTTTTTTTCCCCAGATCAAACCAGTTTACGGGCTGAAGGGAGCCTCAGCAATAGGTCGTTGTTTAGTGACTCTGGTGATGTTTCCCTCAGTCAACCTCAACCTTCAGCCTTAGCGAGCAAAAGACCAAGATTTAATATATCGGCATATGGATCGCCACTCATGGTAAGTTACTTCAATGGGGAAAGAAGGTTAATGCACTGGTATTTCAACTTAATGGAGTTCAGTTTGAATTGTTACTTATTGGATAAGTTCTATTGCGAAAGGGTGTGAATGATTTCATACGTAACATAGTCCAGTAAACACTCTGGTCGTAGAGCATGATGAAAGAAACCTGACCAATACTTGCTTGTCTTACCTTGTAAGGCGCTCTCTCTCTCTCTCTCTCTCTCTCTCTCTCTCTCTCTCTCTCTCTCTCTCTCTCTCTCTCTCTCTCTCTCTCTCTCTCTCTCTCAATAACCCATCATGCCCCACTTTCTACCTTTCAGCCTCTCAAACGTTTACCATGTGTTCTTCTGCATTTCATCTCAAAATGTCTCTTGATTTAATTTACTGTTTAGTGAATGGGCTGATCTGGCCTTAGTGCAGTTGTGTTTTTGCTGATCTATTCTTCAGGTTGCTTTTGCTATTGCAGAGTTTTTCTTTTTAACTTAATAATATTCTCACGTGAAGTCTAATTCTTTAATTCAATTGCTTTTTAAAAGGAGTTAATTTCCATTTGTTATTATTATTAATAGGGGTTAGTTTTTCCAGACCTCTGAGTCTCAAGTAAACTCTTCTCGGGCTGGTTCTCAGGGATCAATCCTGAGGGGAAAAAAAAAATTAAGAATAGATAAAAATGAATAAATAAATTAATTAATTTTTTAAAAAATGAGACTATTTGAGAAACCTGTCTAACTTTAAATATTTATGATGTTATTAATTCGAAAATCTTTGAATTTCCATTTGTTGGTCATGGTAAATTTATTGATTACGTGTCGATACAAATATTTTGTTTCTCTTTGTTAAGAATGAATGTTTAACTTTGATGCTGTATAGTACAATTAGTGCCCTTAGTAAACAATAAATAATGTACATAAAGATTCTGTAAAGTATAGTTCTCAATATAACTGCAGATATAACTTGTATAACCTCACCAAAGTTTTAGACAGCGTTACTCAGCCCCATGACTCTTTTTGCTACTGTACAATTATCAGGGTCTGTGTCTGTTATCTCGGTGATATATTAAAAGTGAGGAAAGTAGTATGAAGGAACCTTTGAAACTTAACATCTACAACAGAGACTTTATCCACCTTGTTTTTAAATTGTTTGTAAAATACCAAATGTACCCCAGCTTGGAATATAGCGAATATTTTCACTTTCAGTTTGAGAAGTCTGTATTGAGTGATTCGTCATTTAAGATGTCACCATTTTATCCTGGGAAGACAATGTTTGGTGGTGCTTCAGCGTACAGAAGACGACAAATTCGATCGCAGGTAAGATTTGCCACCTGAAATTTTTTTTACCTGTTGTATTTTGTTTTGAATGCGTTTTAAAAGTTTTACAAAATACACACTGTCCCTTCGATTTATGCCGAATTCATTATTGTGGTATTTGAATTCTGAAAGGTAACATTTAAAAGCATAATTTCAGGAGGGTCAACAGAGCAGTCGATAGTGCAAAACTTGAATTGCCATGCACTGCACACAAGGAATACGTAAAAACATTTTGGCTTAATGCCTGAAAGCCCTGGGATTACTTGATTACAATTACTGGAACTATGATGTAAGTGGCTCCATCCTGGAGACTTTGCCATAGTCACTATTATTAAAGAATAAATGTCTAGGTAGCATTTAATTACCTAGTATTTACATAGTTCCAAATATTTAAAGTAATCTAGTGATATGCACGAGAGTGGCATTTATATTTTCTTGGTTATGTTAACTCTTTGAACGCCAAAGGATGTATTCTACATCTGGGCATCTTTACTCCTTTCAGCTCTGTTGGAAATGGAAGTAGTTGTTGGGGGGGGGAGGGGGGGTAGGGGGGGTCTAGAATAATAATTAATTCTTGCTTGTTTTGTTTGTATTACCAAAAAAGACTACGTTAGGCCAGGCTGCTTGGAGGGATGCAGAGTGCTCGCTGAAGGTCCCAGCTTAGAGTTTGTGTACCTTGGCCTCATGATAACCACCATACCCCCCCACACACACTTTATTCTCTTACTTGTCATTTGAGACCCATCTGTCACGCAGAGAAATCAATATGGTACACACAGCATAGGGTGTAAGCATACACCCTTTGCATGTGCTTGGGGTAGGTGGTAGGAACACTTCCACAAGGTTCCCTGAGAGTGATAGTCCTCCCACCTTCAGGTGAGGTTCCACATATATGAAAGCGTAGGTTCATATACATTTTGGAACAGATAACAGATTGAAAAGAAATTTGTGTTTTTTGTAAGGAAGGCATGTATGCTTTCATGTAGGGAAGTTTACCCTCCCCGTACCACCCCACAGAGTTTCGATCTCTCACTCCTTGGAGAGTGAGTGTGCGGGCTGACTCACAATGAGTGTTGGGAGGTTGATTCTGGTCACACTTGACCCAAGAATACCATTAGGTTTGTATTTTTCAGGGATGATTCAATTGCAGCTCAAGCGTGACAAGGGCAAATTACTCCATTGATAGAAATGTGGAGGGTTGCATGTTAGGAAAAATGCAAATGTTTAATTTGAAATTAATGGCACTTAATGTTTGTTTGTTTTTTTTCGTTACATTTAGCTCAATTTCTTTTTTTCTTTTATATACTCTAGCAGGATTTTGATGATTTAAGGATGAAGTCCTAAAAAGAAATAAATAATTAGCTCTATAGAATAAAATTCAACAATGCTAGATCAGTAAACAAAGAAAAATCTTGCATTTGTTAGGTGCCATACTCACCCAACAATTTTAGATCAGTAAACAAAAAAAAATCTTGCATTTGTTAGGTGTCATACTCACCAATATTAAAAAAATTTTCTTAGGTGTAAAACACTGCAGTGTTAAAAATTTTTTATTTTCAATTAGTATTTTTTCTTATATTTTTCCCAAAATATATAAAACTGTATATAATTGAAAAGAAATTTTAGCAGTAATACTATGTAAAATGTTTCAAATTCCTGTTACTAATAGTTTTTCTGCTTGTATAAATCAAGTATGGTATGGCAGGTTATACAAATTTTAGTTTTAGCTATATGTTTGATTTTTTCTTACTTTTTTATACTTTTAGGGGTATTTTGATGATTTCAGAATAAAGTTTGACCATTTGCCAAAAAAAAAAGAAAAAAAGTAAAAATTACTGATGCTTGAGCTATAGGGAAATAACTTTTGCATTGTGATTTATCACAGCTCAATGAGGCTTGGCACTCAACAGTTACAAAATAAAGTAAGCTTATGGGGAGTGAGAGTAACTGCATTGCTTCAGTGAACCAGCAGTTGGATTGTGGTGGTCTCCATTTGATCTTGTCTTCAAATGTGTCTCACTCATCTGACCCCTTTGTATTATGGTGAATTGTTTGTAAAGTCAGTCTTCCACATTCTTGTATCCAATCATTTCATTTTTAGGGTTGAAATATGTTGATTAAGATTTGGAATAGGTATCATGAATAACACCCTATTGGGCCGGCCCTGTCAGAGCCAAGAATGTTGACACAGTTGTCTGATTAATCTGTGTATATTAGTAATAATGTGTGGAAAAGGTATTGAATTCTATGTATAAAGGTAATAAAATGCCATGGATGGAAGCAAATACAACAGCAATGTGTTTCAAGTCAGTTGTAACAGACGTGTTTCATTTACAGACTCCAAGAGTCCAGGTGAAACCAAAGCCGGCACAGACTCCTGATGACGGAGGATTGAGTCGATCCGCTCGCCGTATTCTTGAATGCCTAGAACAGATGTCCACCCCAATATCAGACGCAAAGCGAATACCAACCCCAATACCGGGACAAAGAGGTAGTTTTTTAGATACCACATCGGGTTACACAGCTGTCTACCACAGACATCGACCACCTTCAAGAACACCTGGACCTCCAGCTTACAAGCAGAGTACCCCTGCAAAGGTATTAACGATGGTATTTTTGAATTTTCGGCAGGTCTTCACTTTATGTAGTTACTTACGAAAGATAAGAACCCCTCCATATACGTATAGTATAAATAAAAGTAAGTTTGTATTTGAACGTCTCCCATTCATAACCTGAAGTTAACCAAGAATATTTTGAAAATGAAAAACTTGAGACGGCTGCTATAAGTGATTGAAACTTGGGCTTAATTGAATAACTAAGTGCACATAATTTTAGATATATTTTAGAGATTCATACTTTATTTCACCCTTTATTTTAGGATCACTAATATGCAGTAGTAATTCTTTTGAATGAATTATTTGGTTAATCATTGTAGTTAAGTAGTTATTTTTCTCTGGTTAGCGTTATGTAGTTGTTAGGACTTTTGTACAGTAATCTCCTCCCTTGTTGTTTGTTATCTCTCCATGTGTAGTAAAACAAATTTGGATGCAGTTTGTCTGTTATGTATCAGGGAAAACTCAGCATTGACTGTGTTTCATATGTAATTTACTCAGATACAGAATTCCAGAAAAGCCCTTGAAATGTGAGTTTATAACATTGCATTTAGATTTTCCCATAAATTTTTTAATCCATAAAGTTTTCTCATTACAAACTTTTTGAGTATTGAATATTAATATATTTTATTATTTGCATATAACTGTGCATGGTCATCTTTCACATTTTTCAGTCCTGCACTCATGAACACTTATCTAGAAGTACTATAAAAAATAGTTGTAGTAAAGTGAAGTTACTCTGAGATTCTAGAGATTTAAAATTGTATGGGAAGACAACTATTAGACAGTTATTTCATTCCTTACAGGTGTCTGTTGCGGAAAAGTTTGCCATCACCACGCACAGTACAAGTAATGCATCTGCAAGTGGTGTTGATAGTAGCCCACTTGCTACTGCTGTTGCCTCTGCCTCAACTTCAGATACATCCAGAGTAGAAGTGGGTGGTGCATCAGCCAGCGAGGGGAAGGTTGATAAGCAGCCAGACAATGTAGCGTTCTTGTCAGTCTTTTCAAAAGCAGTTTCTGAGGCAACTGCAAACATGAAGTCTACAAGCAAAAGCGGTGCCTCTCTTCCTACATTTGAATTTGCTCCTAAGCCACTTGAAGTAACAGCTGCATTTGTAGGGTAAGTGTGCAATGTGTGAAAAATTTTACTTAGTGTTTCGGTTCTCTGTAGGAGAGTATTGAAGTCAGTGCACCTCGTGTCATACAGTAGGCATTACTTTTAGGTTCTTTGGACCATCCCTTTGGGCCCCCTTGTTGCAACCCGTCATTCCTTATACTATACTCCATTCATATTCTCATTTTTCTGCCATACTTTCCACCCTCTGCTAAATTATTGCTTTATACTGCAAGGTTTTCCTCTTGTTACACCTTCAAACCTTTTTCATTCGTTTTACCCTTTGGCGCTGAATGTTCCTAAAGGTCCCAGCTGTTGACCTGCATATGGATGTAAGGGTTTACTGGCTTTCTCACTGTTTGAAGTCCAAGAATTAATCTTCTTTTTTCTCAAGTGAAAATATTTTATAACATTTTCTACTATTTTGTGCTAAAAAATGATTAAATATTTTCATGTGGCAGTTGTAACCTGAAATTTTAATGTGTATTATGGTTGAATTAACATTTTGGAGAAAGTTTGTATTTGTTCATGAAATAATTGTTCCAAATTGCACCAATTTTGTTCACTTTCTGGTGATAAAAGTCGCTCTCGACGTGGTTTGGAAGTCATGTAAAGCCATTGGTCCCATTGCTGAATAACCACTGGTTCCGTGCAATATAAAAGCATCATATAAACAAACAACAAACAATTTTGTTCACATCAAATCACTTGTTCTAGAAGGCCAGTGCTGTCAACATATTTCATCCCATGTACTTTTAAGCATTATTAAAAGGCGTTTGCAGCCTCCTGTAGTATGAGAGAATTTCAGACTTCACTGTAGAAAATCGTCATATTTAGATCCTTCTACTTCATCTCATTTTCTGGTTCTCATTATCCTGCTTCCCAGTTACTCCATCTTAATAATTCTCAGATATGACATTACCCTAGTGCTTGGCTTTGCCTCAGTTTGTTTCTTTCATTCATTCACAGGCAGTGTGCTGATTGTCATTTCTTTTTGTTGATGGAAAATTTGGAAAAAGATCAATAATAGGTTTCAGTACACATGATTATTTGCGGTTTTGAAATATATAGAAATTTACACATTCTGGGTTGTGCTTCAGTTAGTTAGGTAACGGGATGCATCGCCCCTCCTTAATTCATGAGGTCGATATTCAGATATGGTATACTCCTTGCTTTTTGTTCACTGATTTGCAGACTTATTTTTAGGGATCATTATGTAAATCCTGCAGTATCATTGGATGAGGCCCTGAAGGACTGCAAGACAATACAGCAGAATGGATAAAGTTGTTTTTGTCGGCAAAACATTGCCGTGGTGTTTCTAAACAGTTGTAGGTACCATAGCTCTACTGGCAGTGGTGTGTGAAGTAAATGGTAGTATTTCTTATTTCGTTGGCCGGTTTGTGTGTAATGTTTCTTGAGGCAGTGTGTAGCAGCAACAAAGATTTATTTTGTAATTTATCCATTGTTTTTATAAGTATAGGGAGTTATTTCATGTGTGGATGTTACAGTAGTTGAAGTAGTGTGTCAATCTTGCAAATCTTGTTTGGCATAAAGTATCTCAATAAATGTTGATTTTCTCTTGATTATTTTTCAGTGGCTTGAGGAAAGTAGGTGGGAAAGTAAAGACGAAAGTGGTCAGCAGTGGCAGGACAGCCATTATTTTACCGGATGGTGACATAGTTGATGGCCCTGAAGAACCCAATTTACCAGCAGTAACCCTTACTATTTCGTCTCTTCCGAAGATTGATTTTACCTCGGCTATTAATACTAGTCCTGCTTCAAAGGCGCCTTCTGCAAACTCGGAAGGATTTAAATTTGCATCGCCAGAAGTTGTTCATGGAGGTAGTAAAGTCCCTTCAGATTTTTCGACGAGTCTACCTGTATTTACATTTAGTAGCCCAGCAGCAGTTGGCCATGAAAATGTCAATGACTTAGACTCTCCTGCTGCACTAGCTGTTCCATCAGTACCCTTATTATTTAACTGCAGTTCTGGCTCTGCACCCAAATTAAAAGAAGTTGTTAAAAAGGACAAGGCCTCCAGTGTATCAGAATTGAAGGAGGGAAGCATATTGGATGTTCTTAAACCAAAGAGGGCATCTCCAGAAAAGACAGTTAGGGAGAATTCAGTTACACCATTCTTCTTCAATAACATAGATACGAAGTCTGTAGCAACAGACTCCTCCATAATGAACATCACTGAAAACAATTCGGGGTCAGGTGTAGAACAAAATAGTACCATTAATAATGTGTCCAAGAAAACAGAGTCCTCCCAAGTGTTCCAAGGGTTTAGTTCTTTTATGAAATCCAGTGATGAATGGGAATGTAGTGTGTGTATGATTAGAAATAAAAATACGGCTGAAAAATGTATAGCATGCGAGACTCCTAAACCTGCACTTAATTCAGTTTCAAACACTGGCAGTCAAATAGCTAATGCAGTGGCGGAGCCGCCGCCACCCGCATTGAATAGTATAGCTGGAGGGTGGGGTAATGCGTTTAAAAAGTCTGATAATGAATGGGAGTGTGAAACGTGTATGATTTTAAATAAAGACACAAGTAATAAGTGTGTTGCGTGTGAAACCCCTAAACCAGGTAGTAGAAGTGAACCTCTATCACAAGACAATAGTAGTAAAGTTTTAGAGAACAAAGAGGAAAAAACTAATTTAGGGTTTGGCTCCATGTTTGCCAAAGCGAAAGGTGAATGGGAATGTGCCACGTGTTTAGTCCGTAATAACAGTGACGCTAGTAAATGCATATCTTGTGAAACTCCTAAGCCAGGTGCTGTGGCCGTGTCCCAAGCTATCACAGGTAATTTCAGGTTTGGTGTAAATACAAATGACTCTTCCACAAGTTCTACTTTTAAGTTTGGTGTTAGTGACTCACAGTCTGAGGTTAAATCTAGTGGGTTCAGATTTGGGTTGAGTGCCAAAAATACTGACGAAAGTAATAGCAAAGTAAGCGGTGGGTTTAAATTTGGTGTGAGTGAGGAGGTAAACAAAAGTTCTTTGACTGAGAGTTCAAAAGATGTTGCAAGTGACAAGTCAAAAGAAAATTCTGAGTGTGTTAGCAGCAGCAGCAGCAGCAGTAGTAGTAGTACTGGTTTTACATTTGGTGTCAAGTCCACAGACAAAAAGAAAGAAACTGATAGCAAAGTTCCAAATTTTAATTTTTCTTCGAATAAGTTAATAGAAAACAAAAAGGATTCAGAAAATGCCATCAAAACCGGTTTTAATTTTAAAGTGGTTAGTCCAGATACACCATTTACTTTTGGGGTAGGGTTAAAACGAAAAACAGATAGAGATGATAAGAATAATTCCAATGAAATTAAACCTCCTACGGAACTAAAGTCAGGGAGCGTAGCAGACGTTCTTAAGCCAAAGGAACCTTCCACTGGTGTATTTACATTTGGAAATAAAATTGAAAAGCCTGAGAGGGACAGTGTAACCAAGCTCCCAGTTTTTAATAATGCATTGTCTTCGTTGCATAATGACGGGGAATCCAAGAACGCCACTCCCACCTTTGGAAGTTCAAAAGTGTCTGCTCCACTCATCTTTGGAACGAAAACAGGGGAATCCACTTCTATCACAGGTAATAGCTTCACCGTTGGAACAGAGGTTACGAAGGCAAATGCTTTACCTTCCTTTCCATTTTCTCCTCCTGTAAATGAAGAAACCAAGACAACAGCATCAGTGCCATCTTTCACCTTTGGCTCTAAACCTGAGTCGGCAGACAGTGAGGAGCCCTCCAAAAAGTTAGCCTTTGGATCATCAAGCACCTTGACTAATAATAATGTCAACTCCAAAACTCCCCAACTCTTCACTTTTGGAAGCAAAGAAAATACCCTGACAGGTTTTGGACCATCCCCTACTTCTACCCCGGCCTTTGGAGCACCAGCCCCAACGTGTAATGTAGGGAGTACATTCCAGTTTGGACACAATAATAATCCTGTTCCAGCTGCCACAGCCCCAGCTCCCTCCTTTGGTAATGCAGCAGCAGCTCCTGCATTTAGTGGTACAGCTGCGTTTGGTAGCAATAATTCAACATCATCTTTCGCATTTGGACAAGGTCCCAAGAAGTCGGCTGCTGGTTACGATTTTGGTCAGGCTGCTTCAGTGGCAAACGCATTCAACTTTTCTGGTGGAGACTCCACTGCATCAACATTCAAGTTTGGTCAGGTAAGTTGAAAGTAATTAATCTCCCTTTCCCTCTAGCTCCTCCTCTGTAACATTAGGCTGTGTTTTGTAACATAACTTTCAGTAATGATTTGTTTCTAAGCTTCCCAAAATGCTTTCTTGACTATGTGTGATTGCTGCTTAACGCATTTGAGGTAGGGAATGAAGTTACTTGATTCCATTATTATTATTATTATTATAAAGGATTCCATTATTATTATTATAAAGGATTAGTTTATCCAGACCTGTGAGCCTAGTTTTGAAGGTTTTTATCTTTAGCCACTTGAAAGTCTTTTGCTTGCTCCAAGACCTGTATTAAGATATTCAAATCTTGAAGTAGTAGTCTCCAAACTATGGGGTTCAATTTTTAATGTTTTGTTCATGTGTCCAAAATCTAGTGGGCTTACCTTCTGCCTATATATACCATAAATTTATGCATTAAAGATAGCTTAACTTATATGTTTCTGATTATAATGGAATGTTTTGTTCTTGATAGGTTTAACAGTCCACATCTTTTGGAAGATTTCACAGTTTACATTCTGCACTTTATGAACTCATAGACTCATTACCCGACTGATTCTTGCTGGGTGGATTGTTGTTTTATTTTGGTGAGGGAAAAAAATGAGTTGTATGTGAAAAGTAAATTCTAAATACCTTGTTGCTCTTTTTTTCTTCACCCTGGTTTTAACAAGATGCAAAAGAACATTTACAGAACATGTTTTTTATCTAAAAAAACATATTGTTTGGTTACAAGGAAAGAACAGCATTCACAGATTAAATTTGATTTTAAGGTTAAAATTGCTCAAGTAAGAAGTTGGTTTTAGCATCACCTACTTAAGAGTGAAAGGGAAATCTGAATATGACAGATAACTGATTTTTCTTACTGCTTTGAAAATGTGTTGTAGACAGTAGTGGTGCATATAATTGCACTTTAACAAGGAGAAAAGAAAAGAAAAAAAAAAAAGGAAAATGCCATAAATGTCGGTTACGTGTTGTTGAGAACAATATGTTGAGGATTTGGATCCTATATTTTGGAGACTAATTACATACACAGTAGAAATACTGAAGCTAAATTTTGTAAATGCTTGTGGTAATCTCTATCTCTTGAGGTGGAAACTTTTAACTTTTAATTCCCTACCATGGACACAAAGTAACTCATTCCCACTTTACCCAATTAAGACCGCTAAGTAAAATGCCTAATCTGCTGTCTTGTTTGGTTACATTTTCCTAGTTTGTAAGATTACATTTTGATATAATTGTTTTATACCATGAAAATCTGCAAAAAATATATACATATATATTTTTTTCACATACTATGCATTCCATTAAAACTGTTATAGGTCTTAAGTACATAAATGTGTAATTGTTTAGTGGTCAGTATTCATGATTGATTATCATGAATGTGTTAGCTGCCTGATGTTTAGTTGTTAGTCATCCAATATTTATTTGCATCTTAAAGGTGAAATATTTGGTAGAGTAGATATTGTACTTTTCTCAAACTATAATTGTGAACATTGAAAAGCTAGGAAGAAGTCAAAGCATTTGGTCAAGAAATTTTGAATGATTTCTGTATAGAGATATTAGATATGTAGCAAAGGAAGACTTGAACATATCTGTAGGGCCAGCCATCATGGTTGAAACATTTATTCTAGAACTAAGGCTTTAAGAGATTGCTTAAGATGCAAAGTGCATTTGCCTTTTGCCGAATGTCAGTTTCTTCTATGTATATAAATTCAGATAAGAATAAGGAGAGTGGGATTCTTCTCACTAATGTGAAAGTATTTCTAGTACAATGCTGCCTTGAAATGCGTATCAGGCTTGTGGCTGGATGCTCTATAGGCCTACCACTAGGGTGTTCCTGTAGCAACACATTGTAAATGATATTAATAGTTTCTAGTATCCGTACGACCCCATTTATGCTAGTTTCTGCCTTTTCCTTTAAATCTGTTGACTGTAAAGGCCACCTAGCTGTCCAGCATCTTCAACTTTTTTCCATTTTCAATTCTTATTGACAAACAAATCTGTTGGGTGAAACCTATAAAAATGGAGCTGTATGGATAATGGTCTTAACGTAATATTACAATAATGGATGTGAACTGTGTTAATGGCAATACAACAGGAATGTTAAATTAGGTTAAGTATTATAGCCCTATTATGTAATAGCTTTATTAACTAATATAACAGTGCTATACTTTAACAGGCTTTGTGATTTTGTATATTGTGAAATTATTTGTAAAGAATGTGACATTCATTTGTTCATAACAAACCCATTAATCAGAGCTGTTGAGCATGGTTCAGTAGTTCACAGAACCATGCAGTCTGATGTCATGCAGACAGGAGCAGGAGAGCACTGTACATGTGACCCAGTGGTAGGTTGTAACCTATCATCCGCATTTTGTTTCCTATTTCAGGTTTTGAGTATGTTAGAAAATGTGTGACAGGTTTGCTTTGGTAGCTCAAATATGACTTCATTCATTCATTCATATACAGTATTAATGATTCAGTGTATTAATGATCCCTTTTAATATTTGCCTTGATATAATTTTTCTTTTATGAAAAGAGTCATTAGTAGTGATATGTAATGCATTCTGGCTACCTTAGCTATTTGTCTCATATTTTTCTCCTTACTGAATGTTACCTTTTTTCAATTTATTGCTTTGGTGTTCTAAAATAGTTCTTAAGTAATGTGTTAACTAGTGCAGGAGTAGACTGGTAGTTAATGGTAAAAATCTGGGTATGTTTGGCACAAATTTTTTTATTAGTTCAATTAGTGTTTGGTTAATTTTGTACTAATTGTAGTTTCATAGATATCAGTGTGTGCTTTTTCTCATTACCCTTAACGGTATGTATGTTATTTGCATGGTTGTCAGGTGTAAAGGTGTATGTATTTAATTTTTTGCTTTTAGAACTATTGTTTGTGTGTACTGCCTT
This sequence comes from Macrobrachium nipponense, assembly GCF_015104395.2. NCBI lineage: Eukaryota > Metazoa > Arthropoda > Malacostraca > Decapoda > Palaemonidae > Macrobrachium > Macrobrachium nipponense. The sequence goes on along the minus strand of NC_061088.1, from coordinate 85,623,660 downwards.
TGAGGTGTTCATAAATTGAAATGCATATCTCATATTGGGGTATTGCGGGAGCAAATTTGTCAAAGTTTGCCGGCCAAGATTCACCGAATTTTCATGACTACTTGGGATGAGCCCTCTTGTGCTCTGTTACTGCCATAGCAGTATGACAGCAGAAGGACGTATTTGGCACAGAATAACAAAATCTTTGCAACTGAACTTTAGCATCTGCAGCGTTGAAGTGGATTCGAGGATTTTCATTGGGATCTTTGGCCTGTCTCACCAAGGCACCAGTCTTGAGAATTGGACATGATTTGTGCTGGTTGCTGATCCCCATTCTGGGAGTGAGTAAACTTGAACTTTCCAAGGACTTAGACTAAGAGCTGATGTTAATATTCAGGAAAAAGTAATCAAGGATGTGATTGACTGAGCTCTAGGATTCACCATTTGTCTAAGGCTAACTGGAAGATGGCACCTGAACAGTGAGTAGGATATCAGGAAGAAGGGGTATATCTTGGCATCCTAGAATTTATAGGATACGTACTTCAATGCCCCACTTCATACTCTGTCAATGAAGTACTTAGGATTTGTCTAGAGGGGCCCAGGTTTTTTCAGTTCTATGCTTGTTGGACCTGGTGATTTTGGGACCAGCGGCAGCCAGATTCCACCAGTTTGGTGTAATAATGAGGATGTCCACTCAAATACATCATGAGACAAATTATCTTGCTTGCATATTCAATGATCTCAAAAGAAGTGGCTGGCTAGGTGAGGGACAGGAAGATCGGGGCTCTCCCAACTTCCTTAACTTTCACTCGTAATCTTAGTTTGAACTCTTGAGAAGTCTTGTAGGAAGATATATTGTGCTATACATCTTCCTCCAAACCATTTTTATTGTCCATACATTGCTCATTCTCAAGATAGGTTTCTTGGGTTAAATCAACCTACATCCAGTTCAATGGTTAGTTGAGCTCTTGCATATTTTGAAATAGGAGAGATGAAGAACTTGTACTGAATTTCGGGGTGTTTGACTAGCTTACCTTATGGGAAATTCTTGCGACTTTGCTGCTTGACTCCTGCCAGAATTACCTGCTGGATTTTATTTGATGGATTGTTTTGGTAGGAACAAAGGTTTTTATAATTGGCCACCTCCCATCCTGTCTGCTACTGTCTGGAGATAGCAGAATGCCTGTGGTTTGGAACTTCTGGGCTTTGAATGAGGGCGCTGTATGATAAAGAGGTGTTTCAAAAGTAGGTCCTTGTTATATCAATACTTTCCATGGAACATACTCGTGTGTCGGAAAGGTATGAATGTTAGATTATGATTATTTGAAGCTTAGAAAGGAGAAATTATCAAGGAAAAAAAGTTAATATGTTTCTGAATTCAGTTGATATGCCTGTATGTTGGGCTGACATAATTTGGTGGTTGGGAATAAGCAATTTTTTCTGTTTGGTCCAGTATCAATTGCATGGCATCATTATAAAGTCTCACTGTGATGCCTCATTCAGAACCTTGATTGTGCCATTTTTCCTATTGCCTGATTTCTTCTAAAACTACTTAAAAGGTCAGGCACACACTTATAACTGGATATTGTTTCTCTGCCATTCCCTATTTCTTGCTAGACTGCAGCAAAATGATGAATTCCCTGGAAACACTCCTCTAAACCTAAAATTCCAAATTTTTGAGGGATAATCATTATCCAGTATCCAGTTCTCTTGCATCTTCAGTTTCCCACTATTTTGTTCTGCAACTTTAAGAGTTGAAATTTTCCATCCTTTTGCAATCAAATTTTAGCTTTGTTTTTTCACCATGATCATTGCCGCTAATGACTTTGAGAGGTCATACATTTAGAGAACTTTAGAAGTCATAGTCACCACAATTCTCTTACTAGATTTCATGAAACTAACTTTTGGAGCAAGCCATAACACTGGAACTTTAGAAGAAAGCTGTAACAATGGAGAGGACACGATTAAAAGGCTGCACTGCCTTCATCTACCATGAATCTGATGGCCATTTCATTAAGGAAGTAAACAGCCACCAACTGGTTGAGAGTTGAAGGCCGAAGTGAAGAAAAGGAAGGAACAGAGAGAAGCGGTTTTAGGCTTGCCTGAAGCAGAGAATGAATAGTTTGATTTGATGAAATCATGAAGCAATGGTGTGATTTAGTCGTCGGAGTAATTCTGTAGGGTTGTCATAGAAAATATTGTATCCAGGAGAGGCACTATCCTGAAAGGGAGCAGGACTGCCAAGAGAATGCAGCTGTGGTTTATGATAATGTGATTGCCGATTCTGGAACACAAGTACAGTGCATATATTTGTGTAATTAAACTTTATTTAACCAAACATCTCAAAATTTCACTCACTTGATAGCAAGATGATTAAGGAGTGACTCTTGTGCTTTTGGAAAGTTACTTTTTAAGCATAAGTTCAATCATGTAAAGCATTTGAATAGTGTTGTATCAATATTGAGTGTTTTTGCCAGAAATTTTAACTTTATTTTAACTTTAGAAAAAATAACCGTGTACTTATTTTAACTGTAGAAAAATTAACCGTGTACAATTTACTTGCAAAACCCCCCCAAAAAAAATTCTGAATAACTTTTTTTCATGCTCGACCCATTCTTAACACAAGGGGTTCCAGTGCACTTGCAAAGCCGACCACTAATGTTGGGAAAACACCTCCCAGCCAGTGACCAAAGCCAGTAAAAACCATTAATGATGAATGTTGTCTGAAAAAGTAAATTACAAGCTGTTCAGTCTGAAATGCACTACTTTAGACCCCCTGTATTTGTGGGGTGCGGGGCAGTTGCCAAAGCACTTAGAATCCCTATTTTGATAGTAATAAAAAAAAAAACCACACACTCAAATGCTTATAACTGATTATTTTGATAGTTTTATCAATATATCTCCGTGAAAAATACCGCAATTATGCTAATTTCCTGTGAATTAGGGATGTCTACTGTAGGTGTGAGAAAATTTTACTTTAAAAGAATCCATAGGCAGTTTCACGATAAAAAAAAAAAGTAGAAAAGAACAATAATTAAGGGCATTTATCATTTGAAATGCTTAGGAGAACTGACTTATCTGTTACCCAGCTAGCAGAAAGACAAGAGTGAGCTTGTTACCTGTTGATTTGCCACTGCTGATAAACGTGCTATCTGCTGGAAGTTTCTTATTGTTTCTTCTTGCTTAATCATTCTCTCTCTCTCTCTCTCTCTCTCTCTCTCTCTCTCTCTCTCTCTCTCTCTCTCTCTCTCTGACAGAACCCATAAACTTTCTCTAAGTTATGTTTATGACATTGTTAACACTGGTCACTTAGAGAAATTACGTGGTTCGGAAGTCACGTAAAGACGTTGGTCCCGTTGCTGAATAACCACTGGTTCCATGCAACGTAAAAGCACCATACAAACAAACAAACTTTAGAGAAATTGTAAAAATTGCACAAATAATGAAGATGTTAAACCAGAGTCTTTGTCAAAGATTATTTCCATTTGAGTTTTATTAAAGGAGCAGAAGAATTGCTACTTGCTTTTCATGTCTTATACAAAGTATCCTTAGAATGAAGAAAATCAACAAACTGGAAAACTGCAAAATATTTCACCAGTGTTCAAGCAATTTCAATTCCTAGAAATTACTAGTCTATGGCATAAAGAAACTTAGTCAGTTTGATTCCAAGTAGGCAGCATGGGTTTTTGTAATGAAAGCAGTATATAATCAACCGTTCAAGGTTTTCATGGTATGCATATTTCATAAGATGAAACAGGAAGCAAGTTTGCTGACGACAAAAAAAAAAAAAAATGTGAATCACTGCTGATAATACAACATAAATCCATTGCAAGAAATTTTGAAAAAATGAATAGTTATATGCAGGTGCCATTGAACTTAGTGTAGTCATGTACGTTAGGTTGTGAAAACATGAATGCTCTTGTGACTTCAGTGTCAAGGAGAAAGTCATCAACAAGAGTTGAGTCATCAGTGAGATACAGCCTAGAAAGGACTAGGATACATCAAGGATGTAGGTTAGCATCACAGGCAAGAGCTACAAATTTTATAATGTACAATATTGAGCAGACACCTTAGGTATCGAACAAGGTTAGGACACACATCTGTACTCATAAGGAAATTGTCAGTTTAGAGGTCATTTAATCATATTACTATTTAAGTTCTAAATAACAGTTGCAGGAATCTATCTACCTTAAGTGATAAGGGAACAAGTCAAGCTGCACTTATATTCTGGTTAAATGGATAGGATTGTCCTTGTTTGTGTAACAGGTTTCCAAAAATACTTTATGGCAGATAGAGAAACACATTTACTGGTATATTAACTTAAAAATGAAATATATGTTCTCTTAAGACTTGGACATAAAATTGAAATATATCTTCTCTTAAGACTTGGACATATCTTTTAAATCAAAAGTTGCAAGTGAGGGGATACTGCTGTTGTATTGCAACTTGAAAGTATATAATTAAAAGCGTCGACAATCATATAAACAGTCATTGATACAGCCAGTAATTGTTTCATGTAAAAGTTATTTTGGTTGAAAAGCAAATAAATTTTAATTTTTTAATTAGGTACTTATTTCTGCTACATACAGTAATTCATTGTAAAGTATAACAGTGATGTGCTTGACTTTGTGACATGGCCCACTGAAAATAGCTTGGATGGGCCTGATTTGAGTGACAGGTGGACCTAATGATAAAACAATACAGGTCTTGTACAGGTAACCTTATTTAGCCAGTTCCATATCACAATTTGAATGAGGCTAAAACTTTTTAAAAGTGTTTTATTTGTAATTTCAGAAAAAAAGAAAAGTCCCAGAAATGATTGTCCAGCTTTTGATTCTCTTATGGTTGCTTCAAATGTAGTTTAACAATAAGAGTTAAATGTATTTGTGTTAGTCCTTATTTTAGCAAGTGATAAATGACTTGGATAACTTTAGACACACCTTTATTCTTTCATTATTTTTAGGAAGTTGGATGTAGATTAATTAAGATATAATTTTAATATAGGAACAAATCTTTTATGCAACTATTTGAGGATCGTGAGTTTAAACACTTTAATATAACACTTAATGGAATGCAGTCAATTAGTATGTGAAAGTTAATTTACATTATTTAGGAACATGTCCTAATTTGAAACCTAACATTTTCAGAACGCGGGGGACGCAGCCTCCAGGATATTTCAGTTTGGTGCTGGAAGTACGCCTGTAGAAACCCCTGCTTTTGGGTAAGTTACTGTCCATGTATACATGTGTAGTATATACAGTATTAGTTAACATTTCTCTATCAGGATTTTTTATTTGAACATTTCTCTTTTTTTAATTGAGATTTCATTACCATTGAAAATACCATTAGTGTTGTAGTGAGGATTATAATTGTTTTACCTTGCTTGGTTAAGTGTATTATGTTAATTCAAGTTTTAGGTTCTTTCTTGGAATGTTGATTAGTAGCTTTGCCCTTTCAATGAATATGTATTACGTAAAAATTCTTTTGATTTAGTTTAGCTGGAAGTTTCATTATGTAATTGATATGTATGTATGTATATGTATATGTATATATGTGTATATATATATATATATATATATATATAATATAATATATTTTATATATTATAGAGACACTCCCAAATGATTATCATTGCCTGAATTGTAACCGCAAACACTCAAGATAAATGTCACACCACAGTTTTCTGCTCTGGAGAGGTTTTCAAGTGGCTAGTAAATGAATATGTTTAAAACATTGTTCTTTCAAAGCAGAATTCATCAAGAATTGTATAGCACATAACCTTTCAATTCCACATGTAACAGATTCAAAACAAATGGGCCAAACTAAACCCGCTTTTTTTAAAGGGTTGGAAGCGAAGCACATCCTCTCTTAAAGGTGGTAAGAAAATAACTAACAGGGTCATGGGTTAAAGAGAGGGTATGTGGGTGGCTCCACATGACTCGTGACTAAGCGCAGATGCCAATAGTCCCTTGCGTACACAATTTTTTTTGTTTAACTTTACCGGTTTCCAGCTGGCGCTAAGTTATTTATCCTGATGTAAAGACCGAGGGATTGTTTGTTATGAAAAATACAAATTGATTAAAAATTTGTCCTTTTTTAAATGTAAATTTCACCCCTGCCACAACATTATTTCCAGCATTTAATGACCACTTTAGGTCCCAGTGCGCAGCCTTTGGTTTAATTCTAAATTCCAGTTCAATCTATAGGAGTCTCTACTGTAAACCATAACCAATTTGGGTTGGCCTTTTTTTTTGTTTATTTATCTATTTATTTTTTGCTTGCTTTCTGCACAATTACTTTTTCGTAAGCTTAACTTATTTTTTATTTTCCATTTTATTTATTTGTTTATTTTTATTTTGCTTGCTTGCTTTTTGCACAATTACTTTTTCATAAACTTAACTTTAATGTGCATGAACTTTAAAGCAAAACAAGGAAACTGCCATATTTGATAGAAAAATTAATTATTTTATCATTTATGCATTTTTTTTTCTTTTCCTTTTCAGTGCGGATAATCCCTATGCAGCGCCAGCACCTCCAAGTGGCCGTGTAGTAAAGAAAGCAAGAAGACGAAAGCAGTAACTCTTAGCTGCTCCGTTTTGTACCAAATCGTGTCTTTATATTGATAATATATGTATATAACCCACGTCAATTATTTTTTTATGACAGTTATTCTTTTGGGGGCTGTTGCTTATTTGTCCTATTTTTTCCCTTTTTTTTTTATTTTGTTTTTTTTCTTATATCAGGAAAGAGCGCTTTTGATTTTAAATGTGGTGCTTTACATGGGAAATGCTGTAAATTACTTTAAGTTGTCAGGTTTCTCTCTCTCTCTCTCTCTCTCTCTCTCTCTCTCTCTCTCTCTCTCTCTCTCTCTCTCTCTCTCTCTCTCATTTTATTAGTCACCTTAGGTTAGTGGTCTAGGTAAATGCTTCATAATGCCTCATTAAACTTCCCTTTGTTCCAGTTTGTGATATTAGGGAGCATTTGTATAAATTACCATGAACAACAGTAAACTCCTGTAATAGTGAGCTTTTATTTATAGTAACTGACAGTCATGCATTGCCGACATATATATTCATAAGATATATACCGTATATATGTGGTAGACACTGATATAGCGCTATCACATTTAGATTGTTGACTTTGATTTTTGAGTAGTTTTATCTTTTGATAGAAAAGCTGTCACAAAGAATTTTTTTTAAATTGTTGCAAGCAGTGAGTGTCAGTTTATTAGTGTTATGTATTTTGCAGATCAAGTTTAGTGATATTTTTGCTGTTTCATCCTTTGGTATAGCTATATATATTTTTTATTGAGTTGATCCGAAGATTTTATTGCGTTGTTTACTGTGGCAAGAGTTTACTTTGGGTAGTTCAGATGATTTGCTCTTGTTTTATTTGAGAGACGTTTTAATAGGTATTAAAACTGCTTTATTGCAGAAGTTGAAACCAAATTGTATCATCCTTACATGTTCCTCCTACTGAATAGGAATGTGAAGGTAAATTTCTTACAGAAAACTAGTTTTATACCAGTGAAATGATCTCTTGAAAAGAGAAAATCTTAAGTTGGATAGGTAGGCTTTATTTCGGGGGCATGAGTTCACCTAACAACTATGATTACTGTATTTCATTTACAGGTAGATCGTTGGCCACTGTACATAAATTACTGGCCAGGTTGGGCTTATGCCACGATTTTATATTCATGTCACTTTTCACTTGAGTTCTTTATAACCTGATGGATCTCGTTAACTGTTGTTCACTCTGTGAAAAGGCCTGATGAAACTGTAATGAATATGAAATTGTGCTTTATATATCAACCCAGACATTTTTGTAAGCTTTGTGCTACACTTCTCCTCCCTGTGCAAGGTTATTGTAGAATATTTTAAAAATTATTTCACTATTTTTTTATCAGGAGCACAAAGTATTAGAATAGATACTCTGTTATATCACTAAAGTGTAAATGGTGTATACTGTATTTTAAATTGACCCTCTTTGACCATGCACAGGTAGGGGCTCTGTGGTGATTTCAGAAGAGGCATTCAACTAAGCTTTTTTCAAGAATGAAGTCTTTTTACCACTATGAACATTCTTTGTACATACTTAAGGCTTAGCAAGCCCATGAAGTCATACTGTTTCACGGTTCCTTGTTAGGAGATCATTGTTGAATATTTTATATGATGCCCATGGTTAATGGCCATTGGTTTTTTTTTTTCATATTTTTTTAAGTTTTCATTAGGAATGTTCATAGTTCTCTTGTCGCACAGGTTATTCCAACATCTTGCTACAAAGGGCTGTACATATTTTAAACAAATGAATAGTGCAGTTGGACATAGCATTTTATGTTACTATGGTGAATGAATGCTGGGGATAGCTAATGTCAAGTTTTTGTCACTGAATATAGCAGGATAATTTTTTTCTATAAATAATACTTTATAATAGACTAAGTAAAGCCTTTCATTGTGGTTATCACTGCCCCTGATGTTAGCCATCCGCAGCTTCTCACCCCCACTTTAGTGTTGCTCATGCAAAGTCCTCTGCAAGATGCGACAATTGTGCGCTTTATAAATAAGTGATGTATATAGAATACCAAGGCAGGCTCACTCCTTGAAAATGTACGAACACTTCATTAGTGTGGTATAGCTGACGGACTTGTGTTAAATGCGAGTTGTATCTGTAGGCTGCTGTTGCGGTAACTAATACGAGTAGTAAAAATGAGTGGCTGGTTGTGAGAAGCGGAGTGTACCGCCCCTTGTCTTGTCCTGTCTGTTGGATCCCTGAGAGGTTTATTGTAATACTGATAAGATTATTTTATATCAATGTGACTCTTAATATGTACAAATTGGTGAAGTGTGAGTGTGAAGGAGTTAGACTGCTGGGAGTATATGTCATCTGGTTTTGCATTACTCGGTGTGAGTGTGAAATGTTCAATAAAGGAGCATTCTATACTGGAAGTAGACTTTTAAGAACCTGTTCTCTTTTCAATTCTACAAATTAACCCAACAAATTAGCTTTTGAAGGGCTTTAAAGTAATTAAAAAATCACTCCAAATATGTCCACCACAAACAACAGCATAAAAAACAAAACTTTTGAAGACTGACAAAAATGAAATGGTATGTGTAGTATTGAAACAAAAGCAGAGATAATGATAGACTAAATTTGGCAACCAACTGTGGTATGTCTGTTCCGATCAGAGTACAAATCATTGCAATTTATGAAATAGTCCTTGGTTCAGGCTGGGTCATGGTAATAAGTTAGTTGAACAGGACTAGAGAGGTAAGTGGAGGGAAACCCCTAACTTCCCACTTGCCGTTTTTTTTGGTTGCCATGAACTATTGGTGACTAGTACATAATGACCAGTGGATTGATTATTTGTAAATGTGGATGTATCAAAGCTGTAAAGGACACGACAAGTGTGTGGATTCCTAATCCTCCCTGTATTAGTGAATCCTTGATAATTCCTTCTGTGGGGGATGAAGTGGTACCATAATTTGCTTGCAATGAATATTTGAACTGGTCCATTTCACAGAAAAAGAAATTAGGCAAGAACTTAAGGAGGCCTAGAAGTGGATGCTGAACTTTTAGGCTCCTAATAAGTACTCTTCTTGCTTGCATGCTGTAAGGTTTTGTGGTGAGACCCTGCTATGTTGGCCGCTGCTTGGATTATGGATTCTTTGGGGCACCTACAGCGTCTGGCTATCTGTATTCTCAGAACCCAGGGACTCGACTATGGTTTGGCCTGCTGCTCCAGTTCCTATTAAGCCGCCCACAATAGTTGGTATACCTGTGAGATACTATCGGTATGAGCGCCTCAGTGGCGTGGTCGGTATGGTGTTCGCTTACCACCTCTGTGGCAGAGAGTTCGATTCTCAGGCCTTCCACTGAGGAGTGAGAGATGTGTATTTCTCGTGATAGGTTCACTCTTGACGTGGTTCGGAAGTCACGTAAAGCCGTTGGTCCAGTTGCTGAATAACCACTGGTTCCATGCAACGTAAAAACACCATACAAACAAACAAACTATCAGTATGAAACAAAGGTCTATCCCATTGTCATATGCAGTCCCTACCTTGAGCAGTTGTGCTCCACAGGAGAAGAGCAAGGCGAAGGAGTGCCGGAGAAGACCCATGTTTAGCTCTTCCTCCTCTTCTGTTTCCTCCTATAGAAAGAAGGATTTAAAATCCTGTTGGACTTCAAGTGTGCTCCCTCCCGCTGAGTGTCATCAGTACTGTTTACTCACCTTTTGTTGCGAACATTTACTCTAGGTGATGTTACTGCAATGGTTTTTGAGCATGCAAAACAGTGTCTGCTTCTCCTCTCACTCAGCTCCTGAGCAATCTCCAGATGGTATGCATTGAGGTAGGTTCATATGTAACAAGCTGCCATATAGTAGCCTCAGAAACAAAAAAATATAGTAGCCTCAGGTATCATGATTTTGCAGCACCTTGGACAGGTTTTGGTTTGTCTAGAGCCCTAGATGTGCAGGTGTGATAGCATGCATCTGATCACCTGTAGATTCTAACACGTACAGTTCTTATGCTTTGGTAGGCCAGTCATAGGAAATCATCCGACTAGAGGTTTGACGATTGTTGTCGTCTGTGCTGATCATGCATCACCACCCCTGAAGTTTACTTAGGCAACTAGACGTCATCCTATCCTTTGGAAGGTTATCAAACTCATTCTGTAGATCTGACAGGAGCAGAGGGTTCGTCACTGACAGAACCCAAACGACTAATTTGCGATTAGGCTCATTTGTGAGCACAGTAATCTGGGGGTAGAGACCTTTCCACCCCTTCTGAACCCAATATTCTTGATTGAATTCTCCATGGGGTGTACTCAGATAAGACTTGTTAAGATTGCCACTTCATTTGTGATAGGTTTGGGAAGTGTTTTCTTTTTGTCAGAGCACAAGAATCCTGGATTCTGTTTCCTCAAAATAGGTAGCTCCAGGAGCCTACCCAGCTTTGGACTTCCCCCCCCCCTCCCCCCCCCATTCTCTGGCTAGGAGTATAAGCAAAGACAATACACGTGCTAGGCAATTTTGGAAATGAACATAGACGTTTTTCCCAACCAACGCTTTTACAGTTATCTTTTCCTGGTGAAATGGTCGCCCGACAGCTGCATTCAGCTTGGACTCATTCGCAGTTGACATGCTTGCTTCATTACCTGAACAGTTGAGTAGTTCTTGCATCTTGCATTCTCTTTAATGAGACTACTCACACCTTGTTACTACCGACGGATTTTGATAAATGGACAAATGTGAGGATAACTATTGACCGTCGTGAAAAAGAGGTGGCAGAAGAAAGTCATCAGATTCTCGTATCAGTCAGCTCATGGAGGTGAGAGTACAGTTCCTGAGAGTACAGTTCCTGACAGGACAGGAACGACCAGTCTTGCTTTGGCAAGCAGTCCCTTTTGTCACCCGTTGTCCTTGGAGAAGCTCGTGCCACGTGAACATCACCAAAGAATGCTTCGGTGGTTTCAATTGACCCTCTCTCCCAGCTTTTTTCTCAGGCCAGGAAGGAAGATAGGATCTAGATGCATACTCATTTTAAAGTACGTGGTCATTGCTTGAAAGGGCCACAGTATCGGGCCTTGCAGCTTTGTAGCCTATGTATGGTAATTCAGTTCAATCTCTTTAGTAGGAGGCACTCTGTGCAAGGCTATTTGGTCATTTGACACAGGCTGATCAAGACGTACCTGTGACACCTTGGACCTAGGTCTAGAGACCTTCCTGAGAACCACTCAGAATGACACGTTACCAAAGCCCAAAGCCTTAGAGAATGAAAGTACAAAACCCGAAACAGTTCGTAAGATTCAAATAAATGTTTAAATACAATGGAACAAATTAACTTTTACTGAGATGAGAAATATTTTCCTACGCATTATTTTGTCAGTAAACTGGCTCTAGACGAATGTCAGAGTTTGGTAGAGCTGAAACTTTTGGTAACTATAGATTTAACTTTAAAAATTTTTTTTTTTTTTTTTTTTTTTTTTTTTTTTTTTTTTTTTTTTTTTGTCGGGGGAGTGGTTCCGTGAATTTGTAAATTTAATACACTGAATATTTTCATAACTTGAGTACCAATGTATAAATAATATATTTATCGAAAGAATTATACTCTGTTTTTTTCCATCTGTCTATCTGCCTGTGGTGTTTGCGCATGGCAACACTGCGGCCCGGGCTTTAAATAATATCCTATTTCGAATATTAACGGTGTAATTCGCATACAATAAATTATTAAAACACTTTTCAGTTGCAATTGTACACCCAGATATCCTTTTATTTACCTAAAACTTAGACATCGTAACTCTTTAAAGCCCGGGACGCAGTGTTACCATGCGCGACCACCACAGGCGGATGGACAGATGGAAAAAAACAGTATAGTCATGTAGAATTAAGACCCCACCCACGTTAAATTGTTGCCATGTTATTTAAAAAAAATGGAAGGAAAGCCTGCATTTTCGAATGCAGTAATTGTCTGGAACATTTCACCACACATATGAGCATAATTGCCAAAGATTAATTTACTCAAGTTTTTCACGACAATGGATGATTTTCTTTCAAGTTTTGGATCATCAATAAAACGCAAATAGATTATTTTGCTCAAGCCGTGTAGACGATAAGATGAACCACAGATAAGACAGGATTAATATTGTTCAGTATGAAATATATGGACGTCATATTGCTTAGTATACCATATAGGTTCTAATGAGGAATCCAGTCGAATTTTTAAATCGTTGATAGAGGAAGGCGCAGAATGTAAACGAAAGCTAGAGGTTGATTGTTTTGGTCGATTTGATTATAAGTCTGTGTAAACCACCTGAAATTAATCGATTATTGATGGTTGCATCTACCCTATCGCCAAGTCTAACTATTTCGCGATGACGTCCAATATATTTACGATACTTATTTTCATCGGTTTTGTTAATTTTTTATACGGTGTGTAGATAAATGCAAAATGCGATCTCTCTCTCTCTCTCTCTCTCTCTCTCTCTCTCTCTCTCTCTCTCTCTCTCTCTCTCTCTCAACAAAGAAAACGAACACAGCAGTGTCCTCATTCCTGGAAACTATACAAAATATTACGTTCTTTCAAAATGAAAGACCTGTATGAAGCATTCCCCCCGACTAGCAAATGGAATTGATCAGAATAGACAATAAAACATCTCACCCGCATGTTTTACACGATAGCTACCTTCAATAGTTTTATTCATATGCTGAATATACGCAAAAATTTCCGTGACTGTAGTACAAGGAAATAGCTAGTAAATATGACGTAACTTTTGATTATTCAATTATAGGAAGAAGAGAACGAATACTGCCGTCCTAAATTGATGCAAGGAGGAGCCTCCTGTTGCCAAACGTAAGATGTTATTTTCTTCACGAAAAAAATAAAAACTTCAGTGAATGCAGTCACGTCATTGTGCGTAATATATCTTATAGCTACGCAGATAAATAGCTAATAAATTTCACGCAACTTTTGATTATTTAATTATGGGAGGAAGAGAACGATTACTGTCGTCCTAAATTGATAGAAGGAGGAGCCCCCTGTTGCCAGTCGTAAGATGTTATTTGCTTCTAGATTTTTAAGAAACTACGGCGAATGCAGTCATGTCTTTGTATATAGCATATCTTATAGCTACGTAAATATATTAACAAACACGCGGTCCGTCCCCTGAGAAGAAGGAAATGGGATTGCGTTTCTTTGTTTTGGCAGCTGCTGCTGCCTGAGCTGTGGGGGATATGCAGTCGTTGGCAGTTCTCGTACGGCAACCGAACGCCTTTCAGTTCAGTCAGCTGTTGGCATCTGTGGAGTGAGAATCTCAGCATGTGAAGATCGGGAAAATTTACTCTGGTTTTTTTTTCTTTTCCGCGCCTCCTCCGACGCCTCGGGAGGGGATTTGCTATGAGACAATGGCAGCTCTGAAGGGAGGAGTCAAAGACCGAATCATCCACGAGATCGGCAGGGCCATTAAACAGGTGAAATAAGATTTTTATTTTTTTTTACATCTTTGTTATGACGTTTGTTTTGATTTTGCCGTCCATTGGGTTAGGTGTGGTTTGTCGTATTGGTGATGGGGGTCGATGGGAAGGGGGGTTTTCACGGCCGTGACTTAATGTTTACAGTTCGTGAAGGGTTTACGTTTAACTTTAGCGTCTACGAATTAACGAATCGTTCGTATTTCACGAAATTCACGAAAGCAAAACAGCGAAAAGTATTCCGTTATGTGTTGTGTCTGGCGACTTAGGGTCGCGGTCAAGTCATCGATCGCTCAACAAACCCCCTTCCCCCATCCCCCTAGCCCCTTAACCCCCTTCCCCCAACTCCAAATCTGCGGTCCCAAACTGCGCTATTATGGAAACAACAGAAGAATGTAACTAGACAGACAATTTGGTTTGGTTTTCTTCAGAGTTACGGATGTCACACTTGACGATATACGGGATTATGTCAGATGTGTTCACAGGTACCACAAGGCAAACTGTCAACACAAAGGAAATCCTGTCAGAGATGCTCCCTGTTGTGGTGGCCCGTCAATTCCGTTGTATTTTAGCAGTTGAATATCTTACCTGTATATGTCTTACTTGTTTAGATATGATTAGCCAAGGTATATCTTAACCAGTGCAATTTTTAAAAAGAGATTATAAACGGTGTCCATAAAGTCCCACTACCATTACAATTATTTATTGCTCAGAATAGTACTGGGACTTTATGGACGCCTTATATATAGTAATATCAGACATCTCACGTTGCGAAAAACAAGTCTCCTGATTTTCTATGATTTGTACATTCTGTTTGTTGCTTCTGGCGTCCTTTTGATGAGCCAAGTTATTTTAGGCAATGCGAGTTTTCAACAGTATAAGATCAGACATTGCACATTGCAAAAAACAAAAATGTCAACTTATTTTCTATGATTTGCACGTTTTTTATGGTCTGTTGCCTCTGGCGTTCTGGGAATGTCGGTCACCAGCTAGATCATAAAGAATTTCTTTGCACTGTTCCCGTTTGTTTATTTTAATAGGTCAGTGAAGCTCACATCACAGTTATATATGCTGAGGAGATTGTAAGATGGTAATCAGTCATTTTAGCCAAAAGGCAAACTCTATATGGCGTTTGAGTGACACTTGATTGTCAGTTTTGGAGTCTGAAACTCATTTGCAATTAATAATCCTCTACTCTTCCCAGACATGATATTTACATGATCTTAAACAAAACATAAAGACCTTAGTCTTCCCATATTCCAAGGCCTATTCAACTCCTGTACAAATAGGCCTAACAAATTTAAAGGTAGATGACAATAGAACAGTTAATGTAGAACTACTTTTAGAAAGTAGTGATTATTGTTTTGTAATCTGCAACCATGCTAATTTGAATGAGCATGAATTTGTAGGACCAGAAATTTACATATAACATCACTTCCATTTAGAGTGATGAGTGAGATATCGTCTCTCTCTATTTGATTATACCTCTTACTTATGCCTCATGAACACCATATGCTTTGGAAGCTGGAATTTCAAGTCAATGACCCCATTGGTGGGCTAGTTCTTTATGAATTGGGTTCGTACTCAGAATAATAATGACAATAATAGAGGGTTTTGACAGGTTTGGAAAGGCCGAAGGAGTGTTAATATTAATTTCCCATTCATCACAACTTGCACATTTATATTTGTCGTGTCTGGTTTGCACTAAAGTCTCTCTCTCTCTCTCTCTCTCTCTCTCTCTCTCTCTCTCTCTCTCTCTCAACGAGAGGCCCTTTAGGCGTGTAGAGCCGTCAACACGAGGTGCACTGTAGGCATTACCAGGGGCGTTTGCGGAGTTCCTTCGGCCATGAGCTACACCCATTTTTTAGCCTTTTACTTCACTTCCGTCCCTGCTAACTTGCTTCGGTCTAACTGTCCAATCCAACCTCTTTAATCGTTACTTCTTTAGTGTAGCTGCAGAGTTTCCTCCTAGGTTTACCTTTAGACCCATGTATACTTCATTGACATTATTTTCTTTTTGCCGATTGTCAGAAAGTGTAACACTGCTTGGCTTGATAGCGTAAATCTGTTAGCCACGGTCTAGGCCTTTTAGCCACCGGGAGCAATGTAGACCCCCATAAAATTCCATTATGTGTCGATGGCCCCTGGTAGTGAAGTATTTGGTAGTTAATCGACTGTGTGGACTAAGGTTTAATGATAGCACCCCCAAAAGGCGTCATGAAAACGGAATGATTGAAGTGTGTATAACAAGTTCTAAGGAAGTGCAGTTTCGTTGCTGGTAGCCTTAGCCTAAGGTATACAATTTTCCATTGCTTATGGTGCTCACGTTAGCCCCAAAATGACTGAAAGGGGGGGGGGGGCGGAGGCTTAATTTTGCGTTGTACAAATCAATGACTGCAGCTCTCTCCATTGTTTTACTTTGTATGATTCTTGAAAAACGAAATTCGTAGGGAATTACCGCTACAGTAGCTTACAAGCATGCTCTCACAAAATGGAAAACATTGGAATAAAGAAAAAGCAAAGAATGTAAAATAAAAGTAAGGAATTCAGTCCTCCATTCCGTCAATATTGGCTACTGTAGAGTTTGACCGTTTAATGACTTCAAATGAAATATTGATAGGACAAAGCTGATCGTAAAGTTTGTCCAAATTGTTTCTGTTGCAAGGTTGACAAAAAAAAAAAATCAATATGCCTCTTCGTTAAATGGATGTTTTTGCTTTTATGTCCGTCGTAGATTGAAAGGGCCATCTTTCTTAGTGCGTTTCTTGAGTTTCCCTTCACGATAGAACATAAAGCTCGCATTGAATGACTTGGTTCTACGTATAGGTCTAGTCTCTGTTTTGCTAGCAAGATGATTTCACCGTCTTTTTGTTATTTTTTCGACCAACGTTCTGTTGAATTGAGGAATCCATCCTTCATTATGCGCTGGAGGCAGGGTAATATATTTTAGTGCCGTCAGTGAACCTCACTCGGCGAACTGTAGGCATTACTTAAGGTTCTTTGCAGCTTAACCATTGTTAAATAGTGCAACTTGCTTTGAGATTTTCCTCCTTTTACGCCTTTCAAACCTATTAGTATCAATTTCCATTTCAGCGTTGAATGACCTCATAGGTCTTAGAAAGTGACCTTTTATATTCCATATTATTCCACATTCTCTCTTCTGGATTAGCTACTTGTGTATTGGTTACAGTAATGAACAGAATTGTGTATTGGTATCAGTAATGGAACAGAATTGTATATTGGTTACAGTAATGAACAGAATTGTATTTTGGTTACAGTAAGGAACAGGCTCGTGTATTGGTTACAGTAATGGAACAGAACTGTATATTGGTTACAGTAATGAAGAGGATTGTGTATTTGGTTACAGTAATGAACAGAATTGTGTATTGGTATCAGTAATGGAACAGAATTGTATATTGGTTACAGTAATGAAGAGGATTGTGTATTGGTTACAGTAATGAACAGAATTGTGTATTGGTTACAGTAATGAACAGAATTGTATATTGGTTACAGTAATGAACAGAATTGTGTATTGGTTACAGTAATGAACAAAACTACTTACACAATGAACTGTTATCGTCTGTGCATGTGAGGAAGAGTACGGAGGAAGACTTCTATCAGATCTTGTGTGTCCTTCGTGCGAAGGTGATATTTACAGTATAATTATTTAATTATTTCAGTTGAAGGGTTTCCTATCTTATTAAAAGTGGTTGCTGGCTGTATAAGGTATCCATAGCCATCGAGGGGAGAGATACAAGGTTATTTTTTTTCATTAGTGTTCCTTTTTTTGGGGTCAGTGAATTGAAATACGTTGATTTGTAGTACTATCGCATTTTAACCAAATGTGCCATAGTCACTTGAAATTCGTGGGTTTAGGGAAAAGAGCGGATTACTCACTGCCATATTTTAACTGCTTAAAGTTGAACTTCAATATCAAAGATGGTTCTGCTTTGCAAAGTTACATACAGGCTTCATTAGTACTAGTACGTGGACTTCATCTCTCTCTCTGGTATCAAGTCAGTAAATCATTGAATTATATATAGCTTTCTCGGCTACCTTTGCTGTTACCCAAACCCTTTACTTCGTCTTTTCAATTCAGTTTTTACCGCCTCTGACGGTTGGAAATTTTTCAAATTTCAGCTCTCCTCTCCCCCTAATATTTTACCCATACAATAACCTCACAGTACTTCCCATTTTTATTCAGTTTACATTTCAGCAACCTCACTTCATTTGCGTCAAAAGAAGACGATTAAGTTAAGTATATCTTAGTTTAACCAGACCACTGAGCCGATTAACAGCTCTCCCAGGGCTGGCCCGAAGGATTAGATATTTTGACTTGGCTAGGAACCAGTTGGTCACCTAACGGAGCCTACAGTTTATTGTGGGATCCGAACCACACTATATCGAGAAATGAATTTCTATCACCAGAAATAAATTCCTCTGATTCCGCGTGGGCAGAGAAGGGAATCTAACTTCGGACCAACGAATTGGCAACCGAGCTCGATAACCACTCGTCCACGTGGAACTACAAAGAAAACGGTAATGGTTTCTATTATTTTAACCAAATTTAAACGTTCCAGACTATACTCTCTTCTTCCATTTCCTTTGAAGGACTTCCTTATCTCAACCATCTCGTATATTATCTCCTTTTCCTTAGTTTTCTGTAAAATTATCGAGATGGCTTTCATCTGTCCGTCCTCCCTTTTATGTCCGCCCTCAGAGCTTTAAAAACTACTGAGGCTAGAGGGCTGCAAATTGGCATGTTGATCATCCACCCTCCAATCATCAAACGTACCAAATTACAGCTGGCTAGCCTCAGTAGTTTTTATTTTATTTAAGGTTAAATTTAGCCACGATTGCGTGTCTTGTCTGACACCGCTATAGGTTCCAACAACACAGGCCACCACTGGGACGTGGCTGAAAGTCTCATGGGCCGCGGCTGAGAGTTTCATATAATTTACAATCACTACTTTATTTATACATAAAAATACGAATTATTTGTGGGTAAATTGAACAGTTTCTGGTCAAGTCAACAGTTTTTAGCTTTTATGAGTAATGCTGATATCACGATATTATTATTATTATTATTATTATTATTCAGAAGGTGAACTTTATTCATATGGAACAAGACCACCACAGGGGTCCAAATTGACTTGAAATTCTTGAAGCTTCCAAAGAATATTATGGTGGTCATTAGGAAGAAGTAAAAAGAGGTCAAGGTCAGTTATTATGGAAAAAAAATAAATAAAAAGTTTGATAATTGTGGTATTTTGAGAAGCCCAACAAATGCGTAGGGAAGGGGTGAACATATACTTGTTTGTTACAAAGGGGTGCGCTATTGTTGTCGATGTTCAACAGAGATAAAGGAGAGAAGAAGAAGAGCTGTTTATTTTGAATAGATGTTTTCTGTTGTTATTGTATGGGAATCGCTGAGCAGGAGTTCACCGAGATATATATAAGGGTTATGGCGTCTTGAAATTTATTGATGAATTCTCGTGTTGTTACGAAAGTTTTTGGAGAAGTTTTGGAAACAGTATATACTAAGACATATTGTTTTAAACATGTACTCATATATATATATATACTATATATATATATATATATATATATATGTATATATTATATTATATATATATATATATATATATATATATATATTGGCGTTTTTATGGGCTCCTTTTATTAGATGGAATTCTGTTGTAACAGAACATTGTTATCAGTCATTTATATGTAAAATATATGTGTTTGTTTTTGTGAGGATGGGAGAGAGAGGAGAGAAGGGAGGAGAGACGAGAGAGAGAGAGTCTGCAATAGAAATTTCTAGGTACTAAAAAAAACACTCATGATGACTTGGAGATTCTTAGGGCGTGACATTCGTGGTTTTGGTATGATATTGCAGTTCACGTAGGTTGCAATTTTTCACTTGAAATTTAGTGAATGACTCTGCTACTTATACTACTATTTCTAGCGTGGTCTCATTTAAGCGTTAAGTTTTAAGTGTCCACATCAGTGCTGCTTGTTTTTATGTGTGTGCGTAAAGATATAAGGGGGTACTGTAATATTTATTATTATTCTTATTAGTATTATTATTATTATAGTCTTATTATTATTATTTATTTTATTATTATTATTATTATTATTATTATTATTATTTATTAGTAGATGAAACCCATTCATATGGAACAAGCCAACCAAAAGGGGCCACTGACTTGAGATTCAAACTTCCAAAAAAAAAAATACTACGGCCCTCATTAGGAAGAAGAGAAAGTAAAGGGTAATAAGGAAAGAAGAGATCCCACTTATTAAAAATTAATTGATAAATAGATCAAAATGTATTAAAATACAAAAAAAAATATATATATATAGTATTAGGGTAGTAATACATTGCATCTTCGCTTGGACTACTGAAGCCCCAATTGGAAATATATAGAGATGACGATTCGTTGGTAGCTATGCTCATATAGTTGCCAGTTCACCAATTGTTTCACGAGAGAGAGAGAGAGAGAGAGAGAGAGAGAGAGAGAGAGAGAGAGAGAGAGAGAGAGAGAAAGCTCTTCCACCTACGAGGAGAGAGAGAGGCAGTAATCTCTTCCACCGTCTACGAGGAGACACCGCATTTCGAAATACAGTAATGTCTTTTTTTCTTTCTTTTTTCTCACTGTGAAGGTCAAACTATCTTACCTAAAGGTCTGGTTGTTCCCCTTTAAAAGTGTCCCGTGTTTTATCTCTCAAACCAATAGGTGTTATATGTTTTGATAGATCGGGTAGGCACGAACTAAAATGCAGGTATTAATTGGTTAACTGTCTGGACTAGTTCATCTCCAGCTCTGGAGGTGAGCTGAGGATATGTCGTTGTTAGTACCTGTGTGTATTCTTGTATTATTATTATTATTATTATTATTATTATTATTATTATTATTATTATTATTATTATTTCAGTAGATGAAATCTATTCACGTGGAACAAGCACACCAAAGGGGCCATTGACTTGACATTCAAGCTTCCAAAGATTATTATTATTACGTATTATTGTTATTATTAAATGAAACCCATCCACATGGAACAAGCACACCAAAGGGGCCACTGACTTGTAATTCAAGCTCCCAAAGAATATGTTGGTTCCAACCTCCCACCGCCAAAGACCCCCCCAACACTGTAGCACTAACTGATCATAATCATACAGAGCCAGTGATTTAGATGACTGTTTAGAAAATATCTCAAAAATTTTTTGATGAATTTTAGTTGAATTTTCTGGAGGTGTGAGATACTGGTTAAGGAAGGGTTCATTAGGTTTTGAGATGGATTATTATTATTATTATTATTATTAGTATTAGTCTACAGAATTACTATAAGTATTATTAGTTTTCTACATAATACTAATACTGAACATCATAGAAAGAGGTGTCTGTAACCAGTACAAGTGAGATAATTTGAGAAATTTACCGTCTTTTGTTGACGTTTTTGCTTACATCGCCGAGGGGCTAGTACTAAGCACGGTGTCCCGCTCAGCTTTTTTTGTAGAATGACACTTTTTGTTATTTTCTTGTAAGATCTGTGCTCGTTGTATTGCTATTTCATAACGTGGTTATTTATCATTATTATTATTCCCCGGGAATCGCTTGCTGCAATTTCTTTGCGTAGCCTTCCAAAGTATTCTAAAATGAAAGACTGAAGCCTTGCCAGAAAACATTTAGACCTTTCTAAGGTGGGCGCGGTCGCCTTCCTACCGATAGAGAGAACCGCTGGCTTGTTTTTTTTATTTTTTTTTTCGTGTCGTGGGCCCATTCTGTAAGACGACTCCATAATGAGTTTAGTTAGTGTTGGGGGATGATGTTCAATTAAGATATATATACTTTAATATTCCAATGTGCATTATTATACATTGTATATTTAAGAGCGATACTTTCCTTCGCCGACGATGTCTCCAGACATCGTCAGATTTCCGTGAACTTTGATAGTAAGAGCTGTATGTTACATTAAAGCTAACAAGTTTCAGTGTTTACGACTAAGTTTCCTTTCCTTCATAAGTTAAATCCTTCTGACAGTCTTGTTTCTCCGCCTATTTCGTGCTCTCGTGTATTTTGGATTCAGCGAGCAATCTTCTGTTCGATAAGCGGTGCTTCCCACTGACCTTTCATATTTCAGCTTTGCGCGTTGCTTCCGCATAGCATTGGACTTGAAAACCACTATTTACGTTACATTTTAAGTATACTCTTGATGTATTACCATATCTACACCTAGTCTTAAGGTGAGTTGACACTAGGCTTCACCCCACGCTGCATGCGTAAGACTCATCACCAACTCCTCCCAAATTCACGTTAGCCCCGCCTACTGGACTGCTCATCAAGAGTCACACCACCACTAAGTGACCCCAATGAGCAGTCCAGTAGGCGGGGCTAACGAAAATTTGGGAGTTGGTGATGAGTTTTACAAATCCCACATCTTTCTCTGCGTTTTAAGCTAATTGTCATTATCCTAAATGTTTCAGTAATCACACTTTAATTCGCTAGTCTTGACTGTGTAAAATCTGCTTTAATTCTATATTTATATTTCCCTGTACCACAACTCGTTTTACAAAGGTTGCCTCACATATCCATTCATAGGCATCTATCCCAAGAAGACTTAACATTTGAGTGATTGTACTATCACGTGTAATGCCACCAACGTTAGGTTAGGTTCCTTTATTTTAATTTTTGCTTACTAGGGGAGTAAGCCTAAAACCTACTTTGTTGTTGTTGTAGTTGTTGGGGGGTAGGAAAGCCCTATGGAAGAACCTAAAAAGGTCTGAAAAAGGTGTTTCGTGGAGTTGTCAAAGATACAGGAATTTTAGGATAGGATATTTATGATTAATTTATTAGAATGAAAATGTAAAAAAAAATAAACAATTATTTCTAATGAAATATAGCGTATTTATTTTAATTTTCGCGGGTGAAACAACGCGATATTTGACCGTAGGTTTTAGCATGCGCCCTGAATAAGCTGAAGGTCGGATCACGCCTCGTTTCACAACATCTACTAATTAAATTAGTCAACTCTTCCCTGCGTTATACATTTTTTTCAGGCACTTGAATATATACAATTTCAGTTTTAAGCGCAAAACTGCATTCTCTTATAAACGGCACCTCTCCATTAGCGTCTTTTGTCATGGGGACAATTTCGCCATTACTCTCTCTCTCTCTCTCTCTCTCTCTCTCTCTCTCTCTCTCTCTCTCTCTCTCTGCTGGCCTTTCTCGTCACCAGATCGCTTTTGTTAATCGAGTTTTTGCTCTTCATGTCCCCAAACATTTCAAGGATGCATACTTTCTCTCTCTCTCTCTCTCTCTCTCTCTCTCTCTCTCTCTCTCTCTCTCTCTCAATCTTTTGCTCGTCATTGATCGTCATTTCAAAGTATATTTTGTAGTCCTTTAAAAAGAAACTGAATTCCTTGTAATATGTATCTGCGTCATGTATATATTATTGCTTTTTAATTTTGTACTACACACACACACACACACACACACAACATACATACATTGAACTCTATCTTTTCTCGTCATTAGTCTTCATTTCAAAGTATTTTGTAGTCCTTAACTAAATGCCCTGTAATATGTATCTGCGTCACGTATACTATTGCATTTTATTGGTACTAGGCACAAAATACCCGCAGCAGCAGACATGAAATACGTATGTGTCTGCGTCACGTACTATACTAATTTTAATGGTACTAGGCACAAAACACCCGCAGCAGCAGACGTGTAATAAGTGTCTGCGTAACGTACTATACTACTGCATTAATGGTACTAGGCTCAAACACCTGCAGCAGCAGCAGACATCCAAGTGCTAAAAGAATTGCTGCTGCGAAGTCGCCCCAAGTCTCACGGTTTAGGGAGGAAACTGCGGAGGAAATGTCGAGCAGGAGGTGGAAATGATGTCCACAAAAGAGAAATGTCGGGAGAACCTCGGTCTAGGTATATTCTCGTATTCTCTCCAGCTGTTTCCTGCGTTGTTCTTTCCCGCCTTTTTATTTCTTTATGTATCATCGTTATATAATGTTATATTATTTGGTGTGAGAGTTAGATTGGTTGTTTTAAAGTACGTACACACATACACACTCATACAGAAGTCCCGTGTATGTATGTGTGTATAGCGTTCCTGTTGGGGGCTAGGACTACCTCATCGAGGGCATCACGGTTTTGACTGTGTGAATGCTTCACATTTTGATGGAAACCTCTGCCTCTCTGGGCATCTGAGAGAGAGAGAGAGAGAGAGAGAGGAATTGCTCTTGGAAGGTGGGGTGGACCACCCCCCACCACCCCACAAAATTCATGAAGTCGAGCACATCATCAAATTAGACCTAATATGAGAATCCATTTCGGGATTCATTCCACGAAAACACGTCTTGGGAATTGGAGGGTGAAACCGGGACCTGGGTGGGTGGGTGCTGGGTTAGAGAGAGAGAGAGAGAGAGAGAGAGAGAGAGAGAGACAGGAAGTCGTGTCGGGTTGGTTTGGTGGGTGGGGGTGCGGGACAGGGGAGTATACCAGCTAGTTTCCGCAGGACTTAAATATTAACTGCTCGAGCGCTCCTGGCGTTCATGGTAGTGGTGGTGGTGTTATAGGATGTTGTTGGGTTTTTGGGAAAGGTGGGGGTCTTGTGGTTGGCTTTGTGGGTTGGGGAAGGGGGTAGAGGTTAGGGCGGACGAGGCTTGGTTTATTCAGGTGGGAAGGTTTTTCTAGGCTGAAGTTTTTTTTATGTTAGCCGAATCGCTAACGTCACTGTCGTCTTGATTTCGTCCCTGTCCGCTAAGCGGTGGTTCGATCCCATGAGGGGACGAAATAATTGTCAACTAAAAAATTCGTCTTTGGTTTACATATATGAAAATATATCAATTCCGAGGTAGAGCGAATTAGATATTAAAGGACACTTGTAGCTCGAATAATTTATATGAATCACGGTGATGTTATAATTATTCATATATTATATATATATATATATATATATATATATATATATATATATATATATATATATAAAGGTTTTTTGCCACGAAGGAAAAAATGAAAAAGCGAGATAGCCAAGTACTTTCGGTCCTGTTCGGACTGCCTCAGTAAAGGGTCCGAACAGGACCGAAAGTACTTGGCTATTTCGCTTTTTCATTTTTTCCTTCGTGGCAAAAAACCTTTATATATATATATATATATATATATATATATATATATATATATAT